>NW_007726737.1:443768-505339 GCF_000696425.1 Galeopterus variegatus
TTCCCAGGCTTTTTTTCTTTTAAATTTCTTTCACCACACAGAAGTTTAGAAATATTATAAACAGTCAAATTAGCTAATCTTTCCCAGTATTCTTTGCCACTATATTACACTGCCAAGGGAAGGAGTGACAACTGTATCTAGAGGATGACAGTTAAAAAACAGGGAAGTTTTCTAAAAATAAAAGGTTGTGGATATGAGAAGAATAAAAGGAAGAATCTTTCTCCTAGGATAAATAAAATTGCTCAACCCCTACTCTAAATAAGCCCTGGATGGTTGAAGTATGTTACGCACAAGAAACTAGGGCAGGGAAATACCAGATTACTTCTGGAATGCCCTGCCAAGCTCAGGGTGGTAGAGACAGGCTGGGCCTTTTGCCTAAGCCCTGGCTGCAGTTCTTGGGTGAGAGGGTCAATATGAGGGAAAGAATCCCCAAGGTCTGTAAGAGTAAGGACAAGCCAGGATTGGGTAGAAGTATCAGAAAAGCCTTCCCTCTGGATTACTGCCTGGAAGACTGGAAGCTCTCACAGGGACAGCCTCTGCCAAAAGCTTGGCCCGGGACTGTGCACCACTTTGGCAACCTTCAGTCAACATGCACCAACTGCAAACCAAATTACAACATCTCTAAGTATAAAAATAGGATGCTTCCCTGTGTTTTCATCATATTCATATGGAAGAATAAAAAATAGCACAGACAAAACCTCAGGACTGCTTGTCACACTGGACTGCAAGCAACTATGTTTGTACCTGGGGTGTCTCCAGGAGCACCTGGAGACAAGGTTCCAGCTACTGTTTCCACAATGATCTCCATGTTCCCAGGGCCCTCTTCAGTTGCTGTCGCCTCTACCAGCAAGCAGCCTGGGTCAGCAGGCAAAGGTGTGGAGTCCCCAGAAGGACAGGGGCTCTGGACAGGCCCCAGGATTCCACGGTTAGAGAGAGGTGGGGGGATCAGCAATAGCTCAGGGCATAGTCCATCCATCTCCCCAGTGCTGTTGGCTGGCTGTGAGTCCAACATAGGGTCTGTCATCACCACCAACTTGTGTGCTGTGGCCTTTTAAATGCTGATAAGCCAACCAGAAGAAAAACAAAATATAGTTAGAGCGCTTGCTTTCTTCCCAGTTGGTGCAGGTACACAGCCCAGTGCCCACCCACTCAGGAATTTCCTTTCATGACAGCATGCCACACCGTGTTAACTTAAACAGAGGCTTTCTTTCTATGCCTGTGTTCATAACAAAAAGCATAAAAATGATAATAGGGTCAATATTAGGAGAGAGCCAACAAGTTTCAGAGCCAATATATGACAGACTGCAGGTTATGTTTCTTGCTAGCAGATGACCTTGGTCAAATCATTAAGCAATCTGGATTTTCAGTTGTGTTATCTGCAACAAAATTGTGTGGGGCCAATGGATTTCAGAGGTTCCTTTCCCTCTTAGTATTAGACGATCTCACTATCCCTCAGTGTGGGTATAAGGACCTTTCTTCATGATCTGGCCCCTAATGACCTCTCCAGACTCATATTCTACCTCTCCCGCAACAGGTCTCTGAACCACACAAACCACCAACAATCTGTGCAAGTCAGACAATAAGAGGAGTCTAGTGAAGAACCGTAAACACGAAGTTGCATCAGAGTAAAGCTAGGTATCTTACATCAAGATACCAAACCAGTGATTTCTCACATATAAAGTAACACATCTGGAGAAATTTCAAACTCATTAACTGACTATAGCATCAAACTGAACACTAGAACACAAATGAGAAACGAAAAGCAATCAAGTTGCATATCCTTTTATATATGGTTAAAATGAGTTTAAGCTGAATAATTAGTAATTAAGAATGACAGTAATCACTTCATTAAATTAAGTCACGGAGGTCGAATAAGGACCATGTTGCAGATGAGAAGATTTAAAAAAGAAAAGAAACAAAGTGAAATCTGATATTCCCTATTCTCCAGAACCCCGCAGCTCAAAACATCGGATCACAAGGACTCAGAATGTGGCAGGGAAGAGCACTTCCGCAGTCAGAGGGATTCGCTAGAAACCGCAGCCTCCACTTACTGAATATTATCGCTGCTCTGGGGAATCTTCAAGCTCGGCCATACATGGCCTCAGGGGGAGCCCAGGAGAGCGCGGCGCCGTCTGGACTGAGAACCTTCACCCGTGGGAAGGTGGAGTGAGGTGGGAGACAGGTGGACACGAGAGAAGAAATGTGCTTGTCTTTGGGGCAGAAGCAATGAGGAAGAGAAAGGACAAATTAAGGCAGAGAAAAGGCCTTGCGAAACAACGAATCCCGATCTAGGGACCAAGGCACCCTGATTCCCACCTGCCTTGGGGCTCTGGCCTACCGAGTGGCCTTCGACAGATACAGTCGCTTAGCTTTTCTGGGCCTCAGCTTTCCTATCTGTAAAGTGGAGTCGATGACGGCGTCCACATCGTCAGGCTGGAGCTGGATCACAAGAGCCAGCGAAAGGGAACGGCGTTTTATAACCCGAAAGGCTTGGGATGCAGCATCGTCATGATCACGGTCCCGAGGAGAGCCAGCGGGTACCGGGCGCGGTCCAGAGCGGTGACGCGGCTGAGGCGCCTGGGCAGCTGATGAGATGCGCCGGGGCCCCGCTCGTCGGCGTGCTCCCTTCAACACCTTCTCCCGAGGGTTCCCACCGCCCAGGCCCACTCTCGTCCTGGGGCTTGAGAAACTTTTGCCTCCGGCTCGCGGCACCCGCACTTCCTCTCAGTTCCCGCCCCGCAGCGGCTCACTCACCTCCCCGGCCAGGGCTGGCTGGGGCCGCATCTCTATGGTTGACAGAGGCTGGAGCGGCCTCCCGGGGCTTCCTTTGTGCGACCGCCTCTGGCCCAGCTGCCTCCAGGACATCGGCCATGTTTAGGCCGCTCACTCTTCCTCTTGCCCTCAGGCCGAGTACTCTATGATTTTTCCTCTAGCGTTTCTCCCCACCCACCGGCCTTGAAGCCCAAGGAGTACCATCGAGAGTTGTGGGGCAGAGTGGCAAGGCCTTCTTGGTGGGTGTGGCGGGAAGTAGAAATTAAGTCACGGAGGCGGGGACGGTGAATTCGGGGGCGGGGTCAAGCGGAACTTTCCTCAAGTGCGGAGGGGTGAAACCACCGAGATGGAGGGCCAGAGAGTCATGGCGGTAAGGGGGTGGTAAGGGGGCGGGGTGACGGATTATTCCAAACCACGCGACTGGAAGAGCTAGCTGGGGTGTTGAGGGGGGTCGGGAGGGGCTCTGGGTGTCTGGCAAGGACCGGGAGGCGGGGGGAGTTTTGACTCTGGCCTTCCATGCATAGGTGTCTTGGAATTGTGGATCCCAGCTCTGAGCCTCAGCCGGGGTCACTGCTGTCAATTCACCGCCCTGCGTGCCTGCGTGCCCAAAGTGGCAGGGGTTGGGGGTCGAAGGAGAGGTGTACTAGAAACAATTTGGTCCCTCTCCTTCAGGATCTTATTGTCTGCAGTTAGGCCCAGTCACATTTTATTGGAGAGAATTCGGGAAAGGCTCGGTGGAGGCAGTATCAGATGGGCAGGATTTCGAGAGAATGGAGGGAATAAAGAATGGTTATTCCGCGCCAAGAGAACTGTAGTGGCAAGGGGATGGGAGATTATTTGTATATTTGGTTGAACAGGGAGTATTACGAGCTAAACCATGGAAGATAGGTGGGCAATGTGTTGTAGAGGGCCATGAGTACCAGACTGAGGAGTTTGTAGCCAATACAGAGCTCTGTTGGGAGCCAGCCATTGAAGCAAGGAATGTGAAAGAATTGAAACTCATCTTTATGAATTAAAATCTGTACCTCTTTGGGAGACCGTGTTGTTGATAACACCAAAGTCAGGTGTTTGGATCACCATACTGGCCTGCTGCCAAAGCGGGGGAAAAGATCTGGACCTCTGTGTAGCTGTTTGGTGAAGAAAGGTGGAGACTCCTTAAAATACCATTTCAAGGATTAAATTTTAATTTAATTTTATTTTTTTCCTTTTTTTGTCTTTTTTTACTGACCGGTAACGGGATCGCAACCCTCGGTGTTGCGCCCGCACCTCGCTCAGCCAGTGAGCGGGAACCGGTCTCCACATGGGATCCGAACCCTCGGTGGGAGCGCCGCCACACTCCCAAGCGGAGCCCTCTCCAGTGCGCCACCGGCCGGCCCTAAATTTTAATTTTAAAGAGACAGTTTAGGTGGGAGGTAATAAAGGTCTAAACAGGACATTAGGAATGGGCATGTAAGGGAGAGGATATTTGGGAGACAGTGCTCATTGTAACAAAATATGGGGTTACTGACAGGTCAATGTAAGAGTCACCCCTGTTGACTTCAGCCACTGGGCCCCTTTCTATCTGAGATGGTCCCAGAGACCACAAAATTTCTATCCGTCCATTATCCTGATGTGAAGCCAGTTACTGGTCTCTCAGTTTGAAGGAATCTCCAAACATGGGAAGGACAAAATGGGATAAGGGGCCTGGAGTCTCAGCACTTGCATTCCATCACCACCTCTGCCCCACAAAAGGATATTTCTGTAGCACACAGTCGTGCTGACATGTCCTTCTTGCTTTTGTAGGTGGGAGTGGGGCGGGTCTGGAGAGGTATTGTGGTGTCCAGTTTCTCAACTAATTGCTTGCTTTGTCCCATCTCCACTGCTCCCCACCCCTAGGTTTTGATAACGCCTCACGGCCTGTAAAGTTTGGTGTTTCCCTTTCAAGATGCCGCTTGCAGACTTCATTCTGGCCCTGAAGGACAATCCCTACTTTGGGGCTGGATTTGGGCTGGTGGGTGTGGGCACAGCCCTGGCCTTGGCCCGGAAGGGTGCCCAGTTGGGCCTGGTGGCATTCCGGCGTCATTACATGATCACACTGGAAGTCCCTGCTCGAGACAGGAGCTATGCCTGGTTGCTTAGCTGGCTCACCCACCACAGTACCCGTACTCAGCACCTCAGTGTTGAGACTTCATACCTTCAGCACGAGAGTGGCCGCATCTCCACCAAGTTTGAATTTGTCCCCAGCCCTGGAAACCACTTTATCTGGTAAGGTTGGGAGCCAGGGAGGTCTCTGAGAGTAGAAAAGGAGAAATAGAGCTGGGTTTGATCCATTCACGTACTCCCTTCTGACCATTCTTATTAGGTATCGGGGAAAATGGATCCGGGTAGAACGAAGTCGAGAGATGCAGATGATAGACTTGCAGACGGGGACTCCTTGGGAATCTGTCACCTTCACGGCCCTGGGCACTGACCGCAAGGTTTTCTTCAACATCCTGGAGGAAGGTGTGGGATGGCACAGGCAGGCTTTATAGGGGGGTTACAGGGATGGAGATATTTGATGTCAGAGGAAGAACAGCTTGGAGAGTAGTAAGAGGATCTTAGCCCACAGGAGCAGGGGGCCAGAAGGAGGCCATTTTGGCACAGCTCTACATAATTGAAGACTCAGCCATGGTGAAGAGAATTCTTGGCTTTCTCTCATTTCTCTCATTTCCCCCCCTCCCAGCTCGAGAGCTAGCCTTGCAACAGGAGGAAGGGAAGACTGTTATGTACACAGCTGTGGGCTCTGAATGGCGCCCTTTTGGCTATCCACGCCGGCGGCGGCCACTGACTTCTGTGGTTCTGCAACAGGGTCTGGCCGACCGAATTGTCAGAGACATCCGAGAATTCATTGATAACCCTAAGTGGTACACTGACAGAGGTGAGAAGCAGCTGGGAGGAGCTTGGCTGGGCTTCTTTTGACATGTTGTTAGAGCAGGAGGAGACAGGCTGGTCTCTGGCAAGGTGGTGCGATGTAAAGCTCTAGCCCACCTCCCAGAGATGTACGGGAAGGAAAAGTTGCCTATGGGATGATTTCTTTCCTCGAGGGGGCAGGGCTGGGAATGAATGTGGACATCTGGGGCAAAGTACCTGAATCATTTTAGGTCTTGATCATACTGGCTGTATCCCTAGGCATTCCCTACAGACGTGGCTACCTGCTTTATGGGCCCCCTGGTTGCGGAAAGAGCAGTTTTATGTGAGTAGAGCCAAAATTTCTCTTAATTCTGCAAAACTTAGCTTTTGTGAAAAAAACTAGGCTGATGTGGTCTGAAAGGGAAATGTTTCTGGAGAACAGGGACCAATATGAACGTGAGACATGTGGAACATTAGGGTGAGTGGTGGAAGTTAGGCCTCTGAGACACACCTCCCAGGACTGTGAGCAAAGATCACTTTGGCCAAGGAAGAATTCCCAGATTGCCTACCACCTCCTGTCATCCCATCTTCCACAGCACAGCCCTGGCTGGGGAACTGGAGCACAGCATCTGCCTGCTGAGCCTCACAGACTCTAGCCTCTCCGATGACCGGCTCAACCACCTGCTGAGTGTGGCCCCGCAGCAAAGCCTGGTGCTCCTGGAGGATGTGGATGCTGCTTTCCTCAGTCGAGACTTGGCTGCAGAGAGTAAGTGAGGGGTGCTGAGGGAAGAGGAGTGGTTCTAAATGAGGAACAGTGGAAGTGGAAATCCACAGGGTTGACAGAGTTGCCTGAGTTAGCAATAAGAGCCCACAAGAGGTACTAAGTAGAGGAATATATTGGGGAGTTGAGGGAGATGCTAATTTTAAGCAGGGCTATGACCACCCATATTTGTTTATTTCTGCCTTCCTCCAGACCCAGTAAAGTACCAAGGTCTAGGTCGTCTCACCTTCAGTGGACTACTCAATGCCTTGGATGGTGTGGCTTCCACTGAGGCACGCATTGTGTTCATGACCACCAACCATGTTGACAGGTAAGAAGGGAGTGAAGACTGAGAGGCAAGACTCCACCCCCTCAGTGCCTTGGAAAGATCAGGAGGTTGAGGGGACCATCTTTTTTTCGGCTACTAGTGCGACTATTGCCTTGACTCTGCTTTCCCCGTCTTCTCCTAGGCTGGACCCTGCTCTGATACGCCCTGGGCGAGTAGACCTGAAGGAGTACGTGGGCTACTGTTCATACTGGCAGCTGACCCAAATGTTCCAGAGGTTCTATCCAGGGCAAGCCCCTTCCTTGGCTGAGGCCTTTGCAGAACATGTCCTTCAAGCTACAACTCAGATCAGTCCTGCCCAAGTGCAAGGCTACTTCATGCTATATAAAAACGACCCTGCAGGTGCAATTCACAATGCTGAGTCTCTGAGGAAGTGATCGACCAGGCTGTGCTCAACTCTTCTCTAGGAAATCAATAAACACCTGCCACACTACTCTGGTTGGTGACCTCCCTTCATCCCTCAGTATATTGGTACTTGAGTAAAAAGCAGGGGCTGCAATCACAGATGCCTACAGGGGTCAGTCAGGCAACTACATATACAAATGATTGGGGGCATAGCCTAAGACAAAGGGGAAGAGACAGTAAACAGGAAAATATATCCCTCCATCTAAAGGCATTCAAATAGAAAATATATACGAGTATATAAATGTGGGTGCACACATAATAGGTTATATATTACGGTGGTTACTAAGGATTCTACTCATACTAGTTTTCCCTGAAACCCACTATTCTAGCTGATGAGATATCAGACCCTCTTTACCCATATCTCTTGGGAGAAGAGACTTCAGAGCAAAGTTGAGGTCTGCTCTGCTGGACTCTAATCTTGCTAGGAATTTAGAAAAAGAGCCATAACTCAAAGGCTAGGCACTGCTGAGCAAAGAAAGCCAAACAAGGCCAAATATCTTTATTTTCCCCTTCCCAACCCCAATTCCCTGTCCACCCACAGTACTGCTAGGAACCATCCTCAGATTCCAGGCCCATAGGCTCCCTCCGATTACCAGACCTGTATCCTCCCCGGCCCCGAGGCAGGCGAGGGTAGGAGGAACCTTGTATCCGGCCTTTGGAGCGCTCCCATCGAGCACAGTCCCGAGTCCTGCGGGATGGGGAGTCCTGCCAGCTGCCAGGCCCCTTTTCTTGGGGTGGACCTTCAACCCCTTGGTTATGGGGTTCTGGCTTTAGGTCCACAGGCTCCTTGAAGGGCCCCTCGGGAGGTGGCAGTTCCTGGGTGTCACTGGTACCTTTGGGGGCACAGCATTCCCCTCCCTTCCAATGCCTCTGTTCCAGCTGTCGCCAGGGGCCTCGACTAGGCTGGGGGGGATCTAGCACAGCTTTCTGGGTCTTCCCCAACCTCTGCTGATTTGGCCCAGCCCCTGGAATCTTCTCACACATGTACTGGGTGGCAACAGGCAGAGGAGTTGGCAGGGTGGGTTGGGCAGTTGGTGAGGTGGACAGTTCTGCTGCAAGGGCACTGGGTGGGTGGGATCCTCTGGAGACATCTACAGTTGACTCAGGTTCCACAGGGGCAGGAGGCTAGAAAGAAGTGAGGCAATGGAGGGAGGGAGATGCAGTTGCTCAAAGCAGGGAACTGCAGGCCCCTCTCCTACTGCCTGAGCTCACCCTTAGGGCCACGGCACAGTGGTGTTCATAGGAAGGCTGGTGGCACTGCAGGATGAATGAGAAACCCTTCCCTCACCTGCTGAAGGCTGATGAAGTACCGGTTCCGCTCAGCCTCAAGGTCAATGATGCCCCCCCGCTCCTGCTGCCTCTGGTAGAGCCGCTTGCGCTCTTCTTGCTGGCGCAAGGTTTCCGCATTGGGCTGGTACAGCTCCTGGAGGAAAGGACGCAGAATGCAAGGAGGAAAGAATAGGAGAAGAAGGCAGATTTGAACCCTTACTCTTCCAGGACTGCCTCAGGAGATCTGTACAAGGTTCTTGGTTTTGTCCTTCAGATTCAGGCTCCCGAAACCTTAGCTCCCAGTGGGGGCTGTGAGACTTTGCAGGGAGGTCCTAGGCAGGTCAAGCTCAATTATAGATATCCCATTCAACGCAGACAACATGCCATTCCTCCCCCCTTTAGAGAATGCTATTGTCCCTGGCTCCAATTAGAAGGGAATCCCCTTACCATGGGCTGTTGGGGTTCAGGGGCTGCTTTCAGTGCAGCAAGATCATACACAAGGGGTTCTCTGCACACCGGACACTGTACACCGACTGCCTTCTAAAAAAGAGGAGAAATCACACCCATGCTTCACAGGCTAGTGTGCTCCCCTGGTGTTATCCCCAGTCAGACAGCCTAATCTGCAGAGGGCTATGACTGAAGGGCATAGGCATATCTGTTCAGCTATGAGAGGGGACAGAGTAAGGGAGGTTTAAGAAATCTAGGAATCCCCAAAACTGCACACAATATATAAGCATATATAAGGATGCCCTTTTTTATCCAGATGGGTGAGATTTCATTAGTCTCAAAGGTTTCTATGACCCTAAAAAGGTTAAGAGCCACTTGAGTGGTGGGATATAAAAGGCTGTGAAAGTCAGCACCTGGGCTGGCCTGTGGCTCACTCGGGAGAGTGTGGTGCTGATAATACCAAGGCCACGGGTTTGGATCCCATATAGGGATGGTCGGTTAGCTCACTGGCTGAGCATAGTGCTGACAACACCAAGTCAAGGGTTAAGATCCCCTTACCGGTCATCTTTAAAAAAAAAAAAGTCAGCACCTAAGGGTGTCAGGTGAGAGAGCAAAGGCTGCTGAGGTCTACCTGTTTGGTTGTGGCATGCTGTCGTTCCTGTTCCTGTCCTTGTGCCTTCAGCTCTTGCTCCATGTGCTGGATGTACCGAGCAAGGCAGTGGCAGTGGAAGTAATGGTAACAGGGTGTTTTGGTAAAGGCCTCCTTCTCCTGGAGGGAGGACGGACATAGGGCACTGTGTCACAGCTCTCTCAAGAGCCCTTACCTGCCCATCCAAAGCAGATCCCAGGACCCGAGAGAGAAACCCACCTGGAAACCATAGAGGCAGATGACACACTGGCCATGGGGGATGTTGTTATCTGTGAGAATTTCCTTCCCTTTCTGAGAGGAGAGAAGACACTGCTCAAACAAGGTGGTAGGGGCAAGAATTGTAGGCAAAACAGGTCCACTACTTTCAGGAGTAACTGGCTGGACTTGACTCCCACCATGCCAGTTTGTTACCTTGTGTTTATGCATTTCTGTCTTGGTGATGCTCCCTCTGCTTGGAATCAATCCTTCTCCATGTACCCGCCCATCCCCCCAAATTTGATCTTCCTGGCTTCAAAATCCAATTTAATTGTTTTTCCTCTCATTAAGTTACTTTTAGTATATCTTGGAAATGAAAATAGTATACCTTGGAGAGAAAAAATGTTCAATTAAAACTCATCTTCAGGGAGGCCTTTCTTGATTAACCCCCTTTGTGAATTACTCCCTATGGGGCAATGAGTTTGTCTGTAGTCGGCTTTCAGAAAGAAAGTCAAGGCATGGACAACCCAAATGGACAGAGAATTCAAAATGCATTGAGTTGGGCTAAGAAATATGCATTTTTGCGTTGTTATTTGAATAGCTAATACTCTGGAGTTCCACAAAGTTCAAAGCTGCATTCTGGAGGCCTGACCTAGGAGTGCTACACTGGTCTAACAGGCCCACTCTCTTTGACTCTAGGCCACCCACCTTCATTCTGTTCTGAACATTTTTCTTAAAAATTTAAAGTAGAGGAAAATAAGACTTACTTAATTGTGTGTTTTTAATCTCAAACAACAAAAGCTATCTGTGTCTAATAACTTATAGCTCTAGGTATTGCTCCATGTGGGTTGTTTCCTTAACCAGGGTATAAACTCTTTGAGTAAAGAAACCATGACTTTCTCTAGCAATTCCAAAGGCAGGCCAGCCTTCAAATGTTCATTTATGGCTAAGATCTTCCCAGGCAAGATCCACATCTTTTGCCACTTTCAGTTGCCAATGCCAAGAGAACAAAAAATGCACTGAAACCAAAGCAAGAAAAATGCAAATTATAGAGGAAAAGTAATTTTCTGTCAAGATGCTGGAATAAATAGGCAACTCAGGGAAGCTACTGAACTGTTTTTTGGGGGAGCTTTTTTGAAATAGAAGTTTCATCTTTTTGAATTAATGTAGGCCTTACCTAAATAAGGACTAAATGAACGATTCCAGATATATTTAAGATTCTAGGCCCATGGTTTCCCTCCAGAGAAACTGCTCTAGCTTGAAGGAAAGGACATTTTCCCAGGCTATCACACCTCTTACCTCAATGAGTTCATAGAGCATGGCCGTGCCCAGCCCAGCCTTGGCCACGTGGCTCAGCACCTGCGAGATCCTGGAGGAAGAGGGCAAGCCAAATATTAGGCCTGCCCCCTTCCCTTACCAGGCAGAGCTACATCCTGAGTATTCCCTACTCTGACCAGCCCAACTTACTTGTGGATCTGTTCATCTGAGAGTCCTCGGGGATTACGGATAGCGATCTGTGGCACTTCATGGGGATACTAGTGGGGGAAAATAACAAGTTACTGCTAAAGTGATCTACCCCAGGGACTCTCCCCTTCCTCCTCTGCCATAGAATAGGAACCTCACCTGTGCTGGGACCTGAAGCACCAGAGTAAAGCAGACATACTGTGAATCCTGGTCTTCTGCAGTGGCAGGGTGCAGAGTGATGTATATCTCCCATGGTGAAGATCTGCAGGTAGATAGACCCAGAATGTGACTGGGCAGAGGCTTAAGGCCTGAGGAAGATGGGAGTAAGACAGTAAAGTGGACAGAGGAAGTGAGCATTGGACTCTTTCTTTCAGGGGGGATTGAAGGAATAACTTTTGTCTCCATGAGAAAAACATTATCTCTGAATCAAGGCTCACAGTGTCTTAAGACCGGATTCTGCATAGAATCCTCTCCTCATTACTAAGAGAACTCCAGCCCACCCTTAATTGATACATACCTGCCATTTCCTTTTATCACCTGTAGTTCATCCAGATAGATAGACTCTAACACTTCGACTTCAGAGGGTAGGATCCTAGAGAGACAGGATCACCATAATAGATCACCATAATAGCTCACCATAATAGCTCTCCCTGATAAAGCCTGCTTAGAAAAACAGCAATCTGGATGCATTCTCTTGCTAAACTTTAAAATGAGGGAAATATTTCCTTAAGTTGTCAAATGGCCAGGTAGGAAGCATGGGAATCAGAATTTTAGAGATCATTTCTGCCAACATATGAGGAAACGGATTCCCAGAGAGGTGAAATGGTGAAATGACTAAGGCTTAACACAGATAGAACTGAGACCAGAGCCACATTTCCTGACTCCCTGTTTAAGTTTCATTCCACTGTTGGTTATCCCTTAGTGGTCATCTCTCTGAGCCAAAAATATGGCATCCATTCATTAGCATCAAGGTTAACAATACTACTCCTGACCTTCCCCATACCACTTTTCAGCATAGATCCCAGTGCCATGCTGCTACTGTCTACACACTGCCAACAGCAGTCACACTAATCCTTCTCAAAGGAGATACCAATCTGAAAAGAATAGGTGGTATGAAGGCTGTGTTTTAGTAGAAGAACCATCAGCCATGAGGTCAGTAATAGGTATCAATCCCTTACCAGCTATGTGATCTGGGTAGTTATTTAACTCTGTAAGCCTAAGTTACCCTGTCTACCACACTTAGATAATACCACCTACTCTCTAGGGTTATTGTGAGGATTAAAGGTGATTTGTTTATGTAAAGTACTTAATAGTATCTGGGCCATAGTAGCTAGTCACTAGTCTATGTCCTCTTTTTTCCTGTTTGTATATAACCTGTCTTTTAAAAGGAAAGAGGGAAGGATGTAGTTAGAGTACTCTGTGTGTTTTTATGACCCTTGGCGGTGTAGTTGATATAGATCAGCCTGTGCAGGTTAGGATCCATGGTCCTGATGTAAATCAGAGGATGCACATGTGTAAGCATAGAAACAGCAGTTGTAATGACATTGAAGATGAGTGATTAGTTTGAGTCCACAGCTCTATCCAGGTGATACATGGAAAGATGCATGCTTTGCTTTCACATAGTTATACTTTTCCCTCTTCACCACAAGCAGGACTGCCCTAGCATGACCTATATCAGTGGTCCTTTTTTTTTTTAAGTCTTAGGTAGAAACTTCAAAATATAAAATATAGAACTTTACACCTCATAGATAACAGTGGAATAGCTCTGGTTGATATACAAGTGAAAGTCTCAGAGTACCACAGGCACGCTGCTGCATTAGCTGCTGCCCTCTCCATGGCTCAAGATGTCTCCTCAGAATTGTAAAGTTGCCCTGAACGCCACTAGTCTAGATACTCTTAATAAAGGCCAACACTGGCTGGGCTCCCTGAACCCATGTAACACTGAGGTGTAGGCCTCAGCTAAGAGGCCTTTCAATACTTTGTCCACACTAGCTGTGACCTGGGTCCTGGATGTGAGGTATAGGATGGGATGGCGGTAAGGTGGTGAGTAAAAAAAAAAGGGTGGAGAGGTTGTGGAGAATGTCCTAGTACTAAGAATATAAGATCAGGGTCAGGTAGACCTAGATGCCCAGTGGTAACTACGTACCTTTTGGCAAATCACTTTCCTTCTCTGGGGCTCATCTAGTCTCCTCAGATGCCTACACATCAGAGTTATTCATGAAAAGGAGGCGTATGTATGTTAAAAATTCATCATGATCCTCTCAACTACTCTATTAGGTAGATGCCACACCCACTTTTTTTTTTTTTTACAGCTGAGGACACTGACTCATAGAAGCTAGGTGGCCTGCACAGCATCACATAGCTAATAAAATGTGGAGTGAACCCACATTTGTCCGGTTTCTAAATCCCGGATCCTTCCAGGTTCTGGTCTCTTGTTAAGAATGCTTGAGAGACGGACTAGGTGGGCTTTTTGTGAGGTGTAAAGCTTTATTCAGACAATAGTCCTCATTAGTGCCATCAGGGAGACAGAAGATTGAGGAAAGCACAGACGAAAACAGGCTGATCCAAGGGGAAAAGGGGACGGGAGCTGGAGGACATCGGTCCCGGGAGGTGAAAGGGAGGCGAGGGGGTCTGAGGAGCAGGTATCCTCGGGGCCCCTGAGAAAATTCACTTCGGGAGAAGAGAAAGGGATGGGGAGGGGCCAGAGGAGAGGGGACCGAACCGGAGAAGGCGCGGCCCGAACTGGTCTGGCCAGCGCAGACCCAGTGTCCACTCACATAAGCTCCCCTCCACCCTCCCGTTCCCAGTCCAGAAGCTCTCCTAGGAAGAGATGTCAGGGTCTCTGCCCTCCCTCATCCCTCGCTCCACCCCACACTCCCGCCGTGCGGACCGGCTGCGGCCGCCGCTAGTCCCCCGGACCAGATCCAGGCGGTCACCCAAAGCCCATGACCCCAAAGTTACCAGTCTTCCTCCCCTGCAGGAGCCGACGCACACGCCGCCATGTCTGCCCCGGCCCGCAGCCGGAACCGGAAGTACCGTGAGGAAGTCGGAGGAGGAGAACTAGAGGGCGGCGGTGGGAAGCTAGTGCCGTTTCTAGGCAACCGCACACTCCGGGTACTTAGTGGGGCGGGATGGCCAAGAGACCTTTCGGAAGTGCCCTAGGAAGAACCTGTGCGCGGTCCACCATCCCTCCTACACCTCTGAGAGCCTTTGTCCTCTGAACTTCGGACCAGTTCCAGCGAGTAAAATTGGTAAGAATGCAAGTCTCAAGGAATCGGCAGGGGGGAGCGGAGAAAAATTATGTCAGGCAAAGAGACGGGGCTGAAGGCCAGGGCAGGCGTCCCTTGGCCTGAGGAGCTTGGAGATCCTCGGCTGGGAGTAGAGAGGGGCTCCGGCCAGCGAAGCGTGTGGGCAGGGGTTCTGAGGAGGGCGAGAGTGGCAGGAAGTTGGAGAGGTTGGAAGGGGCGGGGTCGGTGGGTGAGGCTAGGTTAAAGGGCGGGGGCGGGTGGGCCAGGATGAGGGAGGGGTTGTGGTCGAGTGGGCAAGGCGGGGTGGAGGCTGGTGGGGTCTGGTAGGCAAGGTGGGGAGGAAGGGGGACACAGTGTTCGGTGGGCACGTGTTGGATTTGTGGGTAGGGGAGGCTGAAGAGAGGAACTGCAAGGAGGTGCTGTTTGCTCCAAGATATCATCTTTCCATGCACTCCACCCACCCTACCATGTTTTTGAGGCCTGGATTATTGTCAAAAAAAGGAAAAGGCAAGGTGGCTAACATTTACCCTTCTCCCATGCCCAAACCAGGCCTCCCAGATGTGTGGCAATGTCCCTGGATCTATAGCTCTTCATCACCGTCTCTACCTTCTTCCTTCTGAGAGATCCTGAAACCTCTGTCATGGAGAAGTACCACGTTTTAGAGATGATTGGAGAAGGCTCTTTTGGGAGGGTGTACAAAGGTCGAAGAAAATACAGTGCTCAGGTGGTGAACAAAGAAGGATATATTTTGGGTGGGATTTGGTCCCCAACTCCAGTGGAAAATGGGGCCAGAAGGGATGCATTTATACCAACCTGTATTCCTAAGGCACTGACTCTTTCATACTTCTTATGGAGTATGAGCTCTGAAGTTGGACTTGAATTCCAGCTCCACCACTTGCTAGCCTTAGAAATACGGACAAGTTACTTAACCTCTCTGTGTCTCAGTTTCCTCATCTATGGAATGCAGATAAAAACAGTACCTGATTGATGGGGTTTGAGGATTCCACATGATGTTGTACTAAATCACTTAGTACAGTGCCTGGCATCTAGTTAACAACAAATAAGTATTATTATTATTATTATTATTATTCTCTATCATATCATGCAGGAAGAGAGAAACCACCTGAACCCAGTTCTTCCCTATTCATTTTTTCTTCCTTCCCTTTCCCCTAAATCTCATCTTGAGTTTTTTGGTCAAATCAGAACACCTCTCCCAGAATCCACCAAGGGGAACTGTTTGGCAGAGACTGTTTCCTCCTGGGGTGAGGGGTAGGAGAAGCCTGTGTAAGACCAGGGTACTGTGGGGAAAGTAGAGGTGGGAGACTGGCAGTTATAGAGTTATTCAAATAGTCAAAAGTCTGAGTTCTGAGGTTAAGATTGAAATTCTAGCACTTTTCAATAGTGTGGTTAGGCTTTGACTCTTCACCTTACCACTGGTAGGTGGTGGCCCTGAAGTTTATCCCAAAATTGGGGCGCTCAGAGAAGGAGTTGAGGAATCTGCAACGAGAGATTGAAATCATGCGAGGTCTGTGGCATCCCAACATTGTACATATGCTCGACAGCTTTGAGACTGACAAAGAGGTGTGCTTGGATGTTTTGGGGTCACCTTTTCCCAAGTACAAGGGTCCCAGGAATTTCCCAACTTCAGGATGCATGAATCTGGAGCCCTCAGTGCCACTGCCTTCTCCCTGCAGGTGGTGGTGGTGACAGACTATGCTGAGGGAGAGCTCTTTCAGATCCTAGAAGATGACGGAAAACTTCCCGAAGACCAGGTATGCTTCCTGGCTTAAACTTCTCTTTACCCCTGACCTCTCCCAGGTTAAGGACTGGCACCGAGAGTCTCCATTTTGAAGACTCCTGAGAAGAATGTAAGGATCTAGGTGTAAACAGAGGCAGTGTGGTGTTAGAGTAAAGTATATGAACACTGGAACCAAAATAGCTGAGTACAAGGCTTGGCTCTGTCCTTTACTAGCTGAGTCCTCTTGGACAAGTTACCTTAATCTCTTTGTGCTTCCTCATTTGTAAAATGGAGACATAATAGTGTCTACTTCATAAGGCTATTGTGAGGATTATTGAGATAACTCATGTAAAGTGTTTAAATAGCTATTATTAACATTGCTGTTGTTATTAGATACCCTTAGGAAAGAAGGGCCAGTGTGGTGGTACCAGGAAGGGCAGTAAGGGATAGGGGTTGTGGTCAGGCAGGATTCACCACCAGGACATAGTTGTTAGCAATGGGATTTTGTTGAACACATTCTCCAGCCACATTCATTCTAGAGGTTTCCATATACTCTAGCAAGTAGGCCCCCCTCAGGACTCCTTATCTCAGCTTCTTATTCCTTCTGTTTTATTTATTTATTTATTTCTCTTGAGAAAAGGGACTTTGTCTTCTTAATAATAGCTAATATGTATTGAATGTTTACTAAGTACCAGGCACCATTCTAAGCTTTACTTCACATGCATACCAGCTAGCCACTAAAAAAGAAAAAAAAAAAAGGTGAGGTGTGCTACTTTACATGCTTTAACTCATTTAATTCTTACAATAATCCTATGAGGTAGGTAATATCTTTATTGTCACCTTATAGATGATGAATCTGAGAGGCACAAAATAATTCGCTCATGGTCATGCAGCTAGTAAGTGAGATTTAATAAATTTTCCGTGAATGAATGAATGAACAAATGAAAGAATGAATTAACAAGGAGAGCAAGAACTAAGGAAGATACAGTGTGAAGCTCTGGAGGAAAGGGAAAAAAGAAAAGATAAAGATCACATCAGCAGTAGTATTAGAGAGGTCTTTGGGCTTGTCAGCTGGCTCCTTCCTCTGGCCTTTTCTTTCTTCCTCCTGCCTGTTTGACGCCTAGGTTCAGGCCATTGCTGCCCAGTTGGTGTCAGCCCTGTACTATTTGCATTCCCATCGCATCCTACACCGAGATATGAAGCCTCAGAACATCCTCCTTGCCAAGGGCGGGGGCATCAAGCTCTGTGACTTTGGGTAAGAATTCTGAGCTTCCATATGTGCTTCCAGTTTTGAACGGAGTCTCAGACCATGTATTAGTCCATTTCTGTTGCTTATAACAGAATACCTGAAACTGGGTAATTCATAAATAAATGAAGCTTATTTCTGACAGTTTTGGAGACTGGGAAGTCCACAGTCTGGTGGTGCACCTGGTGAGGGCCTTCTTCTGAGTGGCAACCAGGGTATCACATGGTGAGAATGGCAAGAGTGAGAGCTAACCTCACTTTTTCCTTGTAAAGCCATCAGAACCATGCCCATGACAACCCATTCAACTTTCAACCCATTACTCCATGAAAGGATCAATCCATTTATGAGGCACAGCGTCACGATTCAATCATCTCTTAAAGGCCCCACCTTTCAACACTGCCACAGTCTGATTTCACACTGTCTTAACACTGTTATAAAGGGGATCAAGTTTCAATGAGTTTTGAGGGAACATTCAATCCTCAGCAGACCATATGCTTGACTTACTTGGGCGTCATTTTAGAACCTGAGCTGGACATTGGGACTCCTGCTGGGTATTTTGGAACCTAATCAAAGATGCTCCAGGTCTAGTTTTTTAGTAGGCAACAGGTCTAGAATATCATTTCCCTTTCCATTTCTATCCATCTTCTCCTGCAGATTTGCCCGGGCTATGAGCACCAACACGATGGTGCTGACGTCTATCAAAGGCACCCCACTCTATATGTCTCCAGAGCTGGTGGAGGAGCGACCATATGACCACACAGCGGATCTCTGGTCTGTGGGCTGCATACTGTATGAGCTGGCTGTAGGCACCCCTCCCTTCTATACCACGAGCATCTTTCAGCTGGTTAACCTTATTCTCAGGGACCCTGTGCGCTGGCCCTCCACCATCAGTCCTTGCTTCAAGGTAATGAATATTGAAAGGGAGATTACTTTTGCATCAGAAACCTGTCTCCCTCTACCCCCGTTTCCTTTTCCAGAATCCTTTTCTCAAGCTGGGGCAGAACTTTCCAGTTACTCAATTAATACAGGAGCTGGGACAAGCAGCCTTGCTTTTCTACTGCAGGGGTTTATTCTGGGAGGGTGTTCTAAGGTCTGCCAAACTTGGAAATGGTAGACCCTGTTTGAGCCAGGCTATGCTTTATCACAATGAAAAAGTAAGTTTAAGACACCAGAGACAGATATTGGTCCTTTTACATACTCTCTATTCCACTTATTTTCTATCAGATGCAATGTCCAGATGATATCTGCATGTTGCCCACACAGCTTTTAGTCCTCTTCAGACATCAGAATAGCCAGAGCTGGTGGGTTTGGCTCAGTGATTAGGTTCAGATGGTAGAGGGAGGTGGTGCCTGCTTATTGCAGCTAGGTCTCAGCAGGCTGGAGGAGTGAGGGGAGGAGGGATAGAGGAAGGAAGAGGAATTTGAACACTTTTCTTATCTAGGGCAAGATTACGTGCCTTCATTGGAATTTAAATGCGGTCTTCTCCCAGAGTGAAATCTCATTACCATAGTCCCCATTTATCCTTGGGAGATAAGTTCCAAGACCCTCAGTGGATGCCTGCAACCACAGATACATAGTACCGAACCGTGTATATACTGTTTTTTCCTATGCATACTTACATACCTGTGATTAAGCTTAATTTATAAATTAGGCACAGTAAGAGATTAACAATAACTAATAATAAAATATGACAATATACTATAACAAAAGTTATGTGAACATGGTATCTCTCTCTCTCAAAATCTCTTATTGTACTGTGCTTACCTATTTTTCAGTAACTAAAACTGCAGAAAGTGAAACCATGGATAAAAGGAGATTACTGTAAAATTTTGCTTTGTTTTATCTAAGATAAAAAGGAACAAGTTTCTCCCCAATCTATTTAGTTGGGTGGGCCCAAATAATTATCAAAAAAAATCTAAACACAGGAATCTTAAGGTGGGGGAGGCATACATAGGATATTCATTCTCCCTTATGGCTGATATGCAGGTTTCTTCAGCGAGAGCCATAATTGTACAAATTACCTTGTTCTAGAATAGCGGTCATAATCTACTAGTACCTTCTATCCCTGTTTCAGGCCCAGCTGAGGATTTCCCAAGGATACTTCATTAACAGAGGTACCCTTTTCATAGACAGTCTCCCTACCCCTCCACCAACTGAAGACTTGCTGAAAGATTTCTGTTTTTGAGTGCTCCCAATCACATCTTTACACAATTGTGTGTGTGTGTGTGTTTAACCATAATTGCATCTGTTCCTACCCAGCCATAAACCATAATCAAAGGGAGGGCAAAATGAGCAGTTTGGGACTGCTTTGAGTGTTTGCTTTCTGAAGATGATTGTGAAGGTCACATCCCCCTCTTTCTCCTAGTTTTTTCTCCCTTCTCCACAAAGTTGGTGACATTGAGATTGCTATTTTTACTTCTGGGGTTATAAAATGTTCATGAATGGGAGTTGGGGCTCTCTAGGCAGTGAGGCAGCGGTTGGTCCATGATTTCAGCCAGGAAAATGAGGCCTAAGGAAAGGGATACAGAGGGCGTGATCTAGAGCAGCTAGTCTGCCATAAGAACGGATGCAGGAGTCTCGATTTGCCAGTTCTGCTGCTAAGTTAGAGTGAGCCTAAAGGAAAGTAAAGGAAGGGCTGATGAGTATTTTTTCTCTCCACAGAACTTCCTCCAGGGACTGCTCACCAAGGACCCCCAGCAGCGTCTGTCTTGGCCAGACCTCTTACATCACCCATTTATTGCTGGTCGTGTCACCAGTGAGTCATCAGGGTTTCCTGGGCTCCTGCACTTCCCAATACTTCCCCCAATCTACTCCTCTTCCCCCAACATCTAGATCCAACATATTTTCTTTCTTCCACCAGTTCGAACTCTCTTCCTGGCCCTTTACCTAACTTTGCCACTTCTCTTGCAACCCCACCCCCTCTTCGTCTCCTTGTCAAAATGGTCTCCTTCCACAGAAGCTTAGCGACACTGAAGTTGTCCTTGGCCAAGAGGACATGGTGGCTACAGCTACGGTATGATCAGATCTTCCCCTTCTTCTCTTCCTGCAGTAATAACTGAACCAGCAGGCCCAGATTTGGGTACCCCATTTACCAGTCGCCTACCCCCAGAACTTCAGGTCCTAAAGGATGAACAGGCCCATCTGCTAGCCCCAAAGGGCAATCGGTCTCGTATCTTGGATCAGGCCTATAAACGCATGGCTGAGGAGGCCAAGCAGAAGGTGTGTGGGGCAGAGGAAAATATGTAACATGGCCAGGCTAGTGACTGAGGGAATTGGAGCAGGAGGGTGACTTCTAAGTGTTGGGAAAGGGTCATGAGTAGGATCCATACTGCCCTCTGACAACCAAATAGTTTTGATCCAGTGTTTCCCACCTACCTCTCACAGAAACACCAGAACACAGGACCTGCCCTTAAACAAGAAGATAGGACCAGCAAGGTGGCTCCTGGCACAGTCCCTCCACCCAGACTAAGGGCCACTTCTCAGGAATCAAGCCTCTTGGCTGGGATCTTGGACTCAGAAATGAAGAGCAGCTGGGCTGAGTTGGGGGCTAGAGAAGCCCTCCCTGCACCTCGGTGAGGAGGGTGTAGCTAGGGATTTCTAGGGTGGAATATCTTGCAGATCTTTGGCTATAGCCAAAGCAAGTATGAAATGGTACCTATCACTAGCCACTGCCCAAATATGGTCAGGACCTTGGGAGTCTGAGTCCTGGGTTCTTGGGTTCTAATTACAAATACTTTCCTGATTCATCAGGAAACCTGGGGCCTTTTTCTTCTTTATGCCTCAGTTGTACATTGCCTGAAAGAGAAAGGATTGTCTTCATCTAAAAGGGAAGATTGAGTTGAGTCATAGGTGAAAACTGCAAAGTAGAGTTGAGAAAAAGATCCAAAGCGGGAGGGGAGTCAAAGATATTGGTATAGTGGTCAACGTATCCTGTACTGGTCATATCCCATATCCCAGAAGGAAGTCTATCCAATCCTATATGGCTTTTTCCTTATTCCTCTCCTGGGTCTAGAGGGAGAGAAAAGTTAATGAACCTAAGCCTCACAATTCTAGAACTCATTCGACTCCCTGGCTTCCTCTGGCAGGGAAAACCGGATCGCCCCAGATTGTGAGCAGGCATTACCAGAACTGAGGCCAGAGGTGGCGGGCCAGCGGAACATTGATGCAGTGGACCTAGAAAATGAGGTGAGCCCTAGGGGCTCTTCTTGGCCTTGTCCCTGCCATGGAATGTTAGGTCTAGGTAGATGTTTTTCTAGAATATTGATTCCCAGCCCTCTAAGTATGAGATCTCTTTGTGTTAAAAATTAGTTTATTATTTATAGATTTTAATTATACAATATGAGCATATAATTATTAAAAATTGGAACACATAAGTAAAAATGAAGTCCCTTTTGAGCCTTACCTCAGTTCTAGAGGCGACCAATGTTACTAATTTAGTCTGTCTCCTTCCAAACTTTTTGTACATTTACATACATGTATATGCACACAGAGAAATATGTAGTTTGTCTAGTTTTACATTAGTCAGTTTATATTATATGTATTGTTTTGCATCATGCCTGTTTAACCATACAATCTGCTTTAGGTATCTTTCTACATCAAGGAAGATAGTTCTGTCTCAATCTTTTGTATGTTTAGGGTTTTAAGTTTTAATTTTAAAATAATTTCAAACTTAAAGAATAATTGTAGGCTGTCTGGTTAGCTCAGTTGGTAAGAATGTGGTGCTAAGAACACAAGGTCCAGGGTTTGATCCCCGTTCTGGCCAGCCACCAAAAATAAGAGTAATTGTGAGAATCCTACAAAGAATTCTTGTATACCCTTGTCTTAGTCTGTTTTGTGCTGCTATAACAGAATACCTGAGACTTGGTAATTTATAAAGAATAGACATTTATTATTCACAGTTTTGGAGGCTGGGAAGTCCAAGATCAAGTTGCCAGCAGATTAGGGCCCAGTCTCCAAGATGGCACCTTGAACGGTGCACCCTCCAGAAAAGAGGAATGCTGTGTGCTCACATTGCAGATGAGCAGAAGAGCGCGAACCCCTCCTGCAAGCCTTTTTTTATAGCAATGTTAATCCATTCATGAGGGCAGAGCCCTCATGACCTAAATACCTCCCGTTAGGCGCCACCTCCCAACATGGTTGCATTGGAGATTAAGTTGCCAACGCATGAATTTTGGAGAGGACAAAAACATTCAAACCAGAGCAACCCTTTCACCCAGATTCATCAGTTTTTTAAATTTTGTCACATTTGGGCTGGCCCGGTGGCGCACTGGATAAGTGCGCCGCTTGGGAAGCGCGGCGGCGCTCCCGCCCCAGGGTTCGGATCCCACATACAGACCGGTTCCCGCTCACTGGCTGAGCGAGGCGCGGGAGCAACACCGAGGGTTGCAATCCCGTTGCCGGACACGGAAAAAGACAAAAAAAAAAAATTTGTCACATTTGCTTTATGATTCTTTCTCTCTTTACATGGACATATCATCTTTCTGAATGATTTTAGGGTAAGCTGCAGACATGCCCATTTACACCTAAATACTTTAGTGCATGTTTCCTAAGAACAAGGTCATTCATTTGCACTACCACAGTATAATTATAAAAGTAAAAAGTTTAACATTGATATAATACTGTTATTATAATAACAGAAAATAGATTAATAAACTAATCTACTATCTATATTTAAATTTTGCCAATTGCACCACTAATGTACTTTATAAAATTTTTTTTTACCTGGTCCACAATCCAATCCAGTATCACATGTTGCATTTAGTTGTTATACCTTATTAGTATCCTTTAATCTGAAACAGTAAGTAGTCTGTCTTTGGCTTTTATGACTGACAGATGTGAGGTACATAAGCCACTTGTTTTGTAGGATGTTCCTCAAATTGATATTTCCTCATGATTACATACAGTTTATACATTTTGGGTACAAATAATATACAAGTTATACATCCTCAGTACCACAATCTTTTTAATAACCTTGTAGTATTTCCTAATATAGGTTATCATGGTTTATTATTCCCTTACTGAATGACTTTATGATGTTTCCTTTTTTAGTAACATAAACCATCCTGCAGTGGACATCTTTCTAGGTCTCTTTTTATGCATACATGTCAGTGTCCTCTAGAACTTTTCAAGATCCCTCACATACTGCAAGCTGTATCTTTTTTAACTGGTGGCTGAAGAAACACGTCTTGCTGATGGAGTCAGTGGCCTCTTGCAGTTACTTCATGATTCCCCAGGTTTTCTAACCGCAGGATAGGAGCTTTCACCCTTAGCCTTAGACTTACGTGTTCCTCCTCACTTCTTTCAATCTCTGATGCCTCAGGAGCCAGACAGCGATGATGAGTGGCAACACCTGCTAGAGACCACCAAGCCCGTGCCCATTCAGCTGAAGGCCCCTCTCACCCTTCTGTGCAATCCTGACTTCTGCCAGCGCATTCAGAGGCAGCTGCATGAGGCCGGAGGGCAGGTAGTAGGCAGAAGGACACTATGGATGGGATGGGAGACTGTTTTCAGAGATGAAGCATTAAAGAATGTTGATTGACATAAGGACAAAGAGAAAGTTTGTCCTTTTCGGATTCTTTTAGTCTGTCTGCTTAGTTTGAGTTTTGCTAACCTCCCTTCATAACACAGGAAGAGCAGGCCTCGGTTTTCTCTTTCTGAAGGGAAGAATATCTATCTAGAGCAGGGGTCAACAAACTTTTCCTGATAGTAAATATTTTAGACATTGTGGGCCAAGAGGCAACAATGGAGGATATTATGTAAGTACTTATATAATGAGGAAAAACACATTTCCACAAAATTTTTTTTGACAAAATTTAAAATGTAAATGTAACAATTGAGTATAATATTTCATAGTACAGGTATACTAACGAGAAGAATGGAATTCTGTTTTGAGGGATAACATTTTGCTTAATTAGCATTCAAAGTCAGTGTCCTCTTCTACAAAGCCTTCTTTGCTTCTCTCAAGGGCAGTGTTCTCCCTTCCTGAGAACTCATCAAAATATGTCTATTGTATGTCTTTCCCTGTCTCTAAAGTTTTTTTGGAGGGCCAGCCCGTAGCTCACTTGGGAGAGTGTGGTGCTGATAACACCAAGTCAGGGGTTAAGATCCACTTACCGGTCATCTTTTAAGAAAAAAAAAAGAAAAAGGTTTTTTTTTTAAGTAACTTTATTGAGATATAATTTATATACCATAAAATTTACTCATCTTTGATATACAGTCAATGATTTTTAGTAAATTTGCCAAGTTGTGAAATTACCATCATAGTCCAGTTTTAAAACATTTTTATCAGCTCAGCAAGATCCCTCATAGTCTTTACAGTTAATCACTATTCCCAGTCCTAGGCAGCCACTAATCTACTTTCTGTCATATAGATTTGCCTTTTCTGAACATTTCATATAGTTGGAATCATACAATATTTGGCCATTGTGACTGGCATCTTTCACTTAGCGTGATGTTTTTGAGGTTTATTCATGATGTAGCATGTGTCACTATTTCGTGCCTCTTTATTTCTGATTAGTATTCCATTGTATGGCTGTATTGCATTTGTTTATCTAGGCACCAGTTGATGAACATTTGGTTGTATCTACTTTTTGGCTTTTATGAATAGTGCTGCTGTGAACATTCACAAGCAAGTCTATGTATGGATACATGTTTTTATTTCTCTTGGGTAGATAGCTAGGAGTGGAATTTCTGGGTCATTTGGTAAATTTATATTTAAATATTTATTTTTTACTAATTTAATTAGTATTTATTTAAAAATATATTTATATTTATTTGTTTAATAATTTAATTATTTTTAGTTATTTAAATTTATACCTATTTATTTATATTTTAAGAAACTGCTGAACTGTTTTCTAAGATATTTCTCACCAGCAGTATATGAGGGTCCCCATTTCTCCACATCCTTGCCAATATTTATTATTGTCTGACTTTTGGGTTATAGTCATTCTATCAAGTATGAAATAGAATGTCATTATCATTTTATTTATTTATTTATTTATTTAAAAGATGACCAGTAAGGGGATCTTGACCCTTGACTTGGTGGTGTCAGCACCACGCTCTCCCAGGTGAGCCACAGGCAGGCCCTCATTATCATTTTAATTTGCATTCCACTGATAATGAATGTTGAGCATCTTTTCAAGTTCTTATTAGCTATTTATCTATCTTTGGTGAAATATCTAGTCAAATCTCTTGCTCTTTTGTTGTTGTTGTTGGTTGTGGTGGTGGTAGTGGTGGTGGCGGCTGGCTGGTGCAGGGATCCATATAGCTTATTTTTTTAACTGGGTTGTTTATGGAGTTGTAAGAGTTTTTTATATTCTCGATACAAGACCTTTATCAGACAGGTCATTTGCAAATATTTTCTCTCAGTCCATAATTTGTCTTTTTATTCACAGTTCATAAGAGCATCTTTCGAAGCACAAAGATTTTGAATTTTACCATTTTTTAACAGTACCATTTTTTCGCTTTGTGGATTATACTTTTGGTGTTGTACATAAGAAAGCTTTTCCAAACCCAAGGTCATGAAGATTTTCTCCTATATTTTTTCTAGAAGTTTTATAGTTTTACCTTATGCCTCTGACCCATTTTGAGTTAATTTTTGTATATAATGTGAGGTTAGAACCTAAGTTCATCTTTTTGCATGTGGATATACTTTGTCCTAGCATCATTTGTTGAAAAAATTGTCCTTTCCCCATTGAATTGCCTTGGCACCTTGCACTTGCTTTTTGGCACTAACACATTATCCCTCCTAGCATTGGATAACTTTTAATGTGGGGAAGCAGGTTAAAAGCTCTGCCTTGAGGGATAAGACTCCCTAGTTGGAATTCCAGTGGACTACTTGTTAGCTCTGTGATCTTTGACTACTTGCTTAATCTATGCTTAATCTATCTGGAAGTTTCAGTCTCCTCATCTATAAAGTAGGTAATCCTATTTACATCACAGTGTTATTGTAAAGATTAAAGCAACAAATAAATGTCAAAATTTAGAACAGCAAATGGCATACTATAAAATACTTGATGTAAATGTTATTCTTTTGAAGAACAACCATTTAATAACTGTTTAAAAATATAATACTATCCTTAGCTTGCAGGCTGATTACAAATAAGTATTAGGCTGGATTTGGCCTGTGGGCCATAGTTCATCAACCCCTGATTTAGAGTTTAGTAATATTGTTTTGTCTCTCTGGAGTTGAATAACATTGTTTTGTGTCCGTTGTTTTTAATTTCAGAAGTGTGCATGTGTGTGTGTTTTGTTTTTAAGGTAAAGGGCGGAGAAGAGAGGGAGCAGAAAGAAATGCCACTGGGTCTGATAGAGAGATCCTGAGGGGAGATCCCCTACCCCTTGGTCGCTGGTGTTCTTTGTCAGGTCCTCTATGTCCTGTGTCTATAGTCCTCTTCCCTGGTATAGTTCCCCTGTTTCTCTGCTCTCCTCTGTGTTTTAGATTCCCAAAGAAAGGAATGCAGTCATTTGGTCTGCTTTGCCAGCTCCTTTGGGATACTTGGTATCTGTGGCTCTACTTTTATCTCTGATAATATCGATTGCTGTCTCTTTCCCTCATGTCACCCAGATCCTGAAAGGCATTCCGGAGGGTGCTTCCCACATCCTTCCTGCACTGCGAGTCCTGAGTAGTCTTCTGTCCAGCTGCAGTGATTCTGTTCCCTTGTATTCCTTTTGCCGGGAGACAGGGCTGCCTGGGCTGCCACTCAGCCTACTCAGGCACAGCCAGGAGAGCAACAGTATCCAGCAGGTAAGCACCAGGCCAGGAGCCTCTGAAGACTGACAGAAGAAGGTTCTTTTCTTTGGATTTCTCTCCTTTGGACTGCCATCTCTATTTGACCCTACTGCCTTCTATTTTCTTTCCTCCTCTTTCTAGTCAGTAGACCATCAATTGTAAACCCTGATGCCTTCTGGGACCAGGCAGACAATGTCAGTCAGTGAAATGGGTTATGTGTGTGACCATATGAATAATGAAGAATATGATAAACTGGAGATCACATGCCCAATCTAAATGGGGCATCCTTTCCTCAGCTCTAGCCCAGTGTTGCCACACCTTCCAGTTTTCCAAGAGAAGGAAGAAATCCATATTTTTATGTCTGTTTTCCAAATACTTACTGTTTACCTGCTGCTGCCAAAAAAAAAAAAGGAAAAAAAAATAGAGTATTGCGCTTTGAAATGTTAGATCCTAGGCTTTTTTGACCTGATTTTACAGAACAGGGTACTGAAGTTCAGATATTAACTAATTCATACACAGTCAGTAACTTGTAAACTGTCACAGAGACAATAAGTGGGAGAGTTAGGATTGAGACTCGGTGTGTTTGGGGCCAAACCTCTACTTCTCCATGCTGTGTCCTGCTGCAGCTGAGCTGAGAGGACAGGAGAACCCTTCCAGAGTCAGAGTAAAGAAATGTTTCATGGGGCCTAGGCTGAGGCAGCTGGAAAGCTGCACTTTGCTGATAAGTACAAATCTTGGATGATTTTAAGGAATATAGAAAAAAAGTTGTTTGAAAAGTAGAACATCCTACACACCAAAATGCTATTCAGGCCAAACAAGACACATTTCCAGGGTGTTTACTGCTCACTGGCTGACACTTTGTTATCTCTAGATCCTTTCTCTCTTTCTATACTTCTTTTTCCCTGTCTCTTTCTGTTTGCTCAACTTGACTGGATCTCTGCATGCCTTTTTACTTTTTCTGTTCTTTGTCTCCATCTCTTACATTACCCTTTCTCTCTCTCTCCTTTTCCCTGGCAGCAACCTTGGTATGGGACCTTCTTACGGGACGTGATGGCTGTGATTCAGGCCTACTTTGCCTGCACCTTCAATCTGGAGAGGAGCCAGACAGGTGACAGGTGGGATATGAGGCACTTTTGCTCTGTTGGCCAGTTTGGCTTTAGTTTCTACCACATTTCTTCCCCTCCCCTTTAGGAAGAGGCCAAGTGAGAAGAATCTGTGATGTGTGAAATGTTTAGGGATCAGCTGAGTGACCCCTCAGAATCCAGCTGGTCCTCCTGAGGATCCTAAGACACCTCCAACTTTGCTCTAAGACTTTCAGGTTTTAAGAGTCAGCAGTCACCATTGCTGTAAATGGATAGGTCAAGATGTGAATAACTAGAGAAAATGGCAAAAAAAAGGGCTTGGAGGTTGTGTCTGTGAGATTGTGTGTGTGTATGTGTGTGTGTGTGGTTAGCAGGGGCAAAGGGAGGGAACATTCTGATGTGTTTTTTTGCAGAGGTTCTACCTTCCCAGAGCAAACCCATTCAGCACATCTGGGCTTTAAGTAGAGAGATGAGAAGAAATCATGGGCTCATTTTTTTCCCAGCCTGCAGGTGTTTCAGGAGGCTGCCAACCTCTTTCTGGACCTGTTGGGGAAACTACTGGCCCAACCAGATGACTCTGAGCAGGCATTGCAAAGGGACAGCCTTATGGTAATCTGATCCCACTTCCAGATTTATATCTCTCCTATCTTAACCTATGTTTCTCCCATCCCCTTTTTTTATGACTATATAGGGTCAGATCAAGTTAATACAGCAGACATTTGTTCAGTTCCCATTATGTGTCATTTGCCATTTGAGTAAGAGAAAGTCCCTGCCTTTAAGGGATAGGGATAGTCTAGTAGAGAGGTAAAGTGGTTAAGGACAACAGTGAAAATTACATTAGAACTTTGAATAAAATACAGAAACACCACTGAAGAAGATGCAGTTAATGCTATTTGAGGTGTCATGCAAGAAATCTTTTTTTTTTTCTAAAAGATGACCGGTAAAGGGATCTCAATCCTTGCCTTGGTGTTGTGTCAGCACCACGCTCAGCCAGTGAGCCAACTGGCCATCCCTATATAGGATCCGAACCCGTGGCCTCGGTGTTCTCAGCACCGCACTCTCCTGAGTAAGCTGTGGGCTGGCCCCATACAAGAAATCTTGAAGAAGGAAATCATCTCTGCTAGAATTTGAAGAATGCTTAGCAGTTTGCCAGGTGATGAGGCAAGAAAGTGGGGAGAACATGACAGATAGAGCAACATATATAAAGGCCCAGAGGCATTAAGCAGTTTGGCATATTTCAAGGGACCACAAATATAAGGATCTTCAAAGACACTTGCAGATCTAGTATTTCCCAACCTTATTTGTCCTAAGGACTAATAAACTATGTGGATTCTCTCCCCTACACCCTGGAGATGAGGGACAGGAGAATGGAGGATTGAATGAGAAAATAGCTGAGTTCAGGCTGATTTCAGAGGAGATAATTACAAAGGAACATGTGTAAGGAAGTAAACAATTGCCTGGTTATTGTTCAAACTGGTAATTGGGAACACAGATCTGGGCTATATTCCTGCCTCCAGCTAGCAGTCCATTCACAGTTTTCTAGTCTGAGATCTATTTTAATATCCCTCACCCTTTAAAGCTTCCTTTCAAGTCAGGAAGTTTCTAATGTCTAAACTAAATTTCAGCCAGCAGTGACTCATGATACTAGCCAGCACATCTCATGTTATTGTGCAATGAGTAGCTTGGGGAGTTTGGAATAATTACCCCACCTCCTGAAATTCTGGATCAGTAGCACTGGGTTGGGAGGCCCCCAAGAAACCCCTAGGAATTCTTATACTCATGGTCCACAGATAACATGTTGCTAATGTTTCATCTAGGGAGCAGCTGATCAGAGAATAGAAGGATTGACACCTAAAATTCTTGTCCTTGAAACATGAAGGCAGTTATAATGCATTTTCTGTGTGAGACACACTTAGAATTAGACAGTGGTTCCCCTGGGTTTTTAATCCCCTTTCATTGGGTTCTTACGGTATAATTGGTTCTTATGGTGAGCCCAGTCAGTTTTCTGATGCCCTTATGCTATCTCGACCCTTGTCTCCCTTAGTGCTTTACTGTCCTGTGTGAAACCATGGATAGGAACAGCTGGGCCATCTCCAAGGCCTTTTATTCCAGCCTGCTGACTACACGGCGGGTTGTGTTGGATGGACTCCTTCGTGGCTTGACAGTTCCACAGCTCCCTTTCCAGAACCCCCCAGGTAACCAGAGCAGGGAGGGGAGGTTCTCTTGACTTATTGGCTGTGTGGGTCTGGCTCTGCTCTTTCTACTGCCATCATCTAGAATAGTGCCTAGAGAGAATGAAAGTTTCTCTACAAAGAACAGACCTAGATTTCCATCAACACAGGTGCTCAATAAATAACTGTGAACTGAAAGAATGAATGGGGATTTTAGAGAAACAACTAGACTTCAGTCGGCATTCTTTTTCTTTTTTTTTTTTTTTTTGGTGGCTGGCCAGTACAGGCATCTGAACCCTTGACTTCGGTGTTACAATACTTGGCATTCTTTGCCTTTCTTCATAGGAGCCCCACAAGTAAGCAAGCCACTGCAGGAGCAGAGTGAGGATCTGCCTGGAGTCATTTCCTCTGCCCTGGCCGCCATATGCACTGCGCCTGTGGGACTGCAGGGCTGCTGGGAAGCCAAGGAGCAGGTCTGAGCTGTAGTTTCTTGTTCTTCTCATCCCTGCTGCCCGAGATGGGGAAGCTAGCTCCAATTTCTTAGAAAGGCAGAAAAACAAGCTGTTATGCCTCCCCTTACTCAGTACTTCCAGAAATAGATGCCCCCACCCTGGGTCTGGGCCACTTGTAGAACATGATGTAGCCGGAATTCCAGAGCCTGTGGCCAACTGGTGAGGGAAACAGCTCAGTGATAAACTGTCCAAGTGGTAGGGCAGCTGATCCGAAGCCAATAGTGGTGCTTCCTCAAGAGCTTGGGATTCAGCTTTTCGCCATCCTGTTGGCCAGTAGCACTTTCCTCCGTACCTGCCTCTGTTGAAACCAATCTAGGCCATGACTTTCGGTGACTAGCAAGGGACTGAGAGTCGTGGTCACCTGGACATATACAAGGAATAGGATAGGATTTAGTCTTCAGGTATGTCTCCATAGGTCTCCTGGCATTTGGCAAATCAGCTGATCGAGGACAGCAGCCAGCTGAGGCCATCCCTCATCTCTGGCCTGCAACATCCCATCCTGTGCCTGCACCTTCTCAAGGTACTTTCTTCCTGTATCTCCCAGCACCTCAGATTTCTTTTTAACCCTCAGGACAGATAGACACAGGGACTGAGAGAGAGAGAAAGAGAGACACCAATTGAGAGACCCCCTTGGAGGACTCCTTTCAGCCTTTAAATCTGTTCCACTGAAATGACCCCACTGTTAGCCAGTCCTCACCACAACTGACAAATAGCCCTATCTCACAGCAAGAGGCAGAAGTTGTCTCACAGCTTCAAGTGTGGATACCAGATCTGTTAAGAGACTGGTCTGCTTTTCAGCTGAGCTGTCCAATCCAAGGGGCTGCTCTGCCTCACTTACAGACTCTTTCCTACTCCCATAGGTCCTCTACTCCTGCTGTCATGTCAGTGAGCGTCTGTGCCGCCTCCTGGCTCAAGAACCCCTGGCCTTGGAGTCACTGTTAATGTTGGTCCAGGGCAAGGTAGGCCAGCAACACAGGTGGGCATCTCATGGTGGCCTCACCATCTCATCCAGAGGTTGTTCTGATATCTTAGGTTTCCTTTGTAGGTAAAAGTAGTGGATTGGGAAGAGTCTACTGAAGTGACACTCTACCTCCTCTCCCTTCTTGTCTTTCGGCTCCAAGATCTGCCTTCTGGGTGAGTTGTAAAGTAGATCTCTCCACCTGAAATCTTCTACCCACATAGCTAACACTGACATAGAATGTGGGGAATGGCACCCTAAAACCTATCCCTAGGAAGGATTATGACAGAAAGAGTGAAGGTTTCTCTGCAAAGAACAGACCTATATTCCCATCAGTGTTGCACCTTGGAAGTGGGCATGCAGCCTATGCAGAGCACCATCCCAGGGAGAGGGAAGGCCGCTTACGAACCTCCTTTAGTACTGCTTCATCCCTTGATGTATCTCTCTATTCCAGAATGGACAAGCTAGGCAGTGAGATTGCTACTCTCTTTACCCATTCACACGTTGTCTCTCTTATGGTGAGTTTTCAACCTTCATCATCTTTCCCTTTTCACCTGATCATTCAACCCTTCTGGGAGTGGGGAGACAGTCCCATTTGCAGCTGTTTCTGGAGGCATTATTTTGGATCAGGACAGGGACGTAAATCTTCTCTCTGTCTGTCCTGAATACCATTCAGATTCAGACATTCATCCTTCTTTTCTGTCTCTCCCACAGAGTGCAGCAGCCTGTCTATTGGGACTGCTTAGTCAGCACGGGGTTGCCTTTGACCTTCAGCCCATGGACTGTATCACTGCAGCCACACATGCCCTGTCTGCCCCTGCAGAGGTGAGGCCTACCAGAGAAAGCACACACATGTTTTCTGAGTCAAACACTAGGACTGCATTCAGGGGAGAAAGACTGGACTGCCAGCAGGCCTAGGATAAACTAAGAAATGGGAAAGGAATCAAAAAGTTCTTTTCCTAACCTTTTACTCTCAGATAATAGACCCCTCTGAGCCAAGACTGGTCAGGGCTTTAGATTTTTGTTTAATATACAAGGCTTTAAAGAAGGAGGAAGAGAAGGAAGGAGGAAGAGATACCAACCTAAGTTATCTGAGAAGTGAGAGTTCCCTGCCTACTTCGGTCCGCTCCTCCAGAAGCTTGCTGTTAAAGTCTTTTCTAATGCCTTGTCTCTTCTCCAGCTACTTAAGTTACCACTCTGCTTTTCCCTCTTTTTCTCCTTAGCTGAGAAGGAAAAGGTGGCTGACATCTTATGAATTCTTCAGGAATTCAATCCATTATGTAACTCCTTTCTGCTTTCTCTTTTTCCAGGCCTTTTCCTCTCTATCCTTTTTAGACCCTTTGGAACTCGTATTTTCCTCATTTTGTAAAAAGAAAGATCTACTTCATATTCAAATGATTGTCATCCCTTATATATGAAGAATTCTCTATAACTTATAAATCATTTTCACGTATTGTTATTTCACAACACACTTAAAAGATAGATACACCTGGGCCAGCCTGTGGCTCACTCGGTAGAGTGCGGTGCTGATAACACCAAGGCCACGGGTTCGGATCCTATGTAGGGATGGCCGGTTGGCTCACTAGCTAAGCGTGGTGCTGACAACACCAAGCCAAGGGTCGAGATCCCCTTACCGGTCATCTTTAAAAAAAAAAAAAAAAAAAAGATAGATACACCAAATGTAATAATACTCATCTGCTTTTTCTAGATGAAGTTGACCTTCAGAGAGGTATCGTTAGTGGATAGCACTGACATTCATCCAGGAGACTAAGTCAGAACCCTGGGAATCATCAGAGACTGCTTCCTCTTCATTTTTCCTCCATCCAAACAGTTCCCCCGGGTCCCATATGCAAGGGTACTTCCAAAAATATGTGGAAAGATTCAAATTATCTTTTAATTATATTTTTCTATGAACTTTTCAAGGTACCCTCGTGTTCCACCTTCCAGTCCAGATTTCTCTCAAATCTGTTCCCTTCATGACATCATGATTTACCTGCCTTAGTTTAGAGGCCACCTCCTCCATCTCAGGGATCTGTGTTCTTGCGTTTCTCCGACAGGTCCGGCTGACTCCACCAGGTGGCAGTGGATTCTATGATGGCCTCTTCATCCTTCTGCTACAGCTCCTCACCCAGGAACAGGTGCACCTTGGGATGGATGAGAAGGAGAAAGAAACTGGGCATTTTGGGGAGCCACTGGACAATAGGAATGAAGAAGCAACCCACACTCACCTCTCTTCTCTCAAGCTACTGTGCCTGCAATGGCCTTAGAATTGCCATCAGTAGGGCCGGCCCATGGTTCACTTGGGAGAGCGTGGTGCTGACAACACCAAGTCAAGGGTTAAGATCCCCTTACCAGTCATCTTAAAAAAAAAAAGAATTGCCATTAGTATGGACCATCAGAATTGTATCAGTATTGCTTCAGTATGAACCCTTTGAAGGAAACCATTCAGCTTAATCCCTTGGGACCCAGTGGGGAGAAAAGCGAATTCCTTGGTTTTCAGCAGGCATACACACGGGTTGAGAGCTCAGGGAGTTAAGGTGTGATGAGAAAGGGAAGTAAGACAACAGGGAAATATTAGGTGTTAAAACAGAAGGAATTATTTCTAGGACTTCCTTTCCTTGTAGGTCAGGCGCAAGAATGAAAAAAGGCATTGAAACTCCTGATTTCTGCCTCCCTGGCCACACTCTTTTACTTTTGTCTCTAGCAGAGGAAGGCTAGCGTGATCGGGGATGTGGCTAGCTCAGAAATGTGGACCATTCTGTGGCACCGCTTTTCTGTGGCCCTGAGGCTATTTGAGCAGGTATCTACACAGGAAGAGGAGCCGCCCTCTGGTTCACCAAGCCCAGAGCCAGACTGGAGGCTGATCTCACCGCAAGGTATTTTTTTTAATCAGCGTGGCCTCCTTTGTGGGAATGTGTTGGTCCCTCTTCAAGAGGAGGCAGCCTAGAACTGGGCTAACCCACAGAGATTTCTGCTGCTGCTACCTTGGAAGAGGATGGCAGAGTCCACAAGGATGGGGAAGGGACTGAAAAGGTGGTAGCCCTGGGAGTCATGGGGAAGCAGGGGCATCTGCGCCTCTTACCTGTTCCACTGAGTCTCCATTCTCGGTGTTTCCAGGCATGGCAGCCCTGCTGAGCCTGGCTGTGGCCACCTTCACCCAGGAGACCCAGTTGTACCTGAGCCATCTGTCCCAGCGTGGAAATATCCTGATGTCTACCCTGAAGCACCTGCTTTCCCCCAGCTTCCTGCATCAACTGAGCCAGGCGTGAGTTTGAGCTAGAGGAAGGAGAATGGAAGATCTTGAGAGTCAGCAATGGGGAGGGAGGAAGGGAGAGGAAGGCAGGAGAGAAGTAGCAAACAGCCTGAGCTGTGAGGCAAGAAATGGGAAAAGGATTAGGCTGCAAACCTGAGGTGTCACTGAGATTGTAGAAAGGGATTTGGGGAAGGGAATTTGAGAAGAGGAGGGAAAGAACTGTAAAGGGTAAGTGAGCAAGACCAAGTCTGTTTCACGCTCCCTTTCTTAGGCCTCACAGATCTGAGTTTCTCCCTGTCATGGTGCTGTCTGTCTGCCAGCTCCTCTGCTTACCCCTTGCCCTGGATGTGGATGCTGACCTCCGTGTAGGTATCTTGGCTGACCTCGGGGACTCAGAAGTTGCAGCCCATCTGCTGCAGGTACTTGGGAAGCTACCTAGGCATGAAGGTGGGAGAGGAAGATGGCCAACCTTGTGTTTTTTAATTCACTTCCCGACAGCTCCAGGGCTCTCCTAGGCCCCCATAAGAATGAAGCATCTGGCTTGACCTAAGAGTTGGAATGGAGACAGTACTCAGGCCTGAATGAGGCATGTGGTTGGGTCTGAGCTGGTGCCTCTCTCTCTCTCCATCAGTCTCTGGTTCTGTTGGAGTACAGTAGGGAGAAGATCCTAGTCTAGGCAAGGGCTACCCATCTTCTTGGCCAGGAATCACTTCTCTGGCAATTCTCGGCATTACACAGTGGGTCTTTGAAGGCAGAGAGATCAAGCCCTTGGAGAGCAAGGAATGAACTTGGAAAGAGCCTGCTCTCTGGGGCTCTATATTGTCTTATGTGGAGTGCTGTAGGGCAGGACTTCCAGCTCTCTGTGGCATTTCTCACCAAACACTGGCTTTTCTCTCTCTCAGCATTTGGGCTCCTCCTCCCTAGCTGCAGTGTACTTTCCCTCTCCCTGAACTCCTTTTATCTGCACCCCCTATTCTTCCAGGTCTGCTGCCACCATCTTCCATTGCCACAAGTCGAGCTGCCCATCAGCCTCCTCACATACCTGGCCCTCATGGAAACCACCTTTCTCAACCAGTTTGTGAACACAGTGGCTGCCTCCCCTAGAACGATCATCTCATTCCTCTCAGTTGTCCTTCTGAGTGACCAGCCATTGATGACCTCTGACCTCCTCTCACTGCTGGCCCACACAGCCCGTGTACTCTCTCCCAGCCACTTGTCCTTTATTCAAGAGCTCCTGGCTGGCTCTGATGAATCCTATCAGCCCCTGCGCAGCCTCCTGAGCCACCCGGAGAATTCTGTGCGGGCTCGCACTTATGGGCTCCTGGGACACTTGCTCCAACACAGCATGGCCCTACGTGGGGCACTGCAGAGCCAGTCTGGACTACTCAATCTTCTGCTACTGGGGCTTGAAGACAAGGATGGTGTTGTGCGGCGCAGTGCCAGCTTTGCAGTGGGCAATGCAGCTTACCAGGCTGGCCCCCTGGGACCTGCCTTGGCAGGTGCAGTGCCCAGTATGACCCAGCTGCTTGGAGATCCTCAAGCTGGTATCCGGTGTAATGCTGCATCAGCTCTGGGCAACTTGGGGCCTGAGAAGTTGGGGGAGGAGCTGTTACAGTGCCAGGTACCCCATCGACTCCTAGAGATGGCATGTGGAGACCCCCAGCCAAATGTGAAGGAGGCTGCCCTCGTTGCCCTCCGGAGCCTCCAACGGGAGCCCTGCATCCATCAGGTATACCCTAGGAGACTTATAAGCCATGATGATCAGGGCCTCTATAGTTCACACTTCTCTGAGATAGTCTGTAAGGAATTGTGACATCCAGAAAACCAAGCCGTATTCTTCCCTAGATACGGGAAACTCGGACAGTATCTTGGAGATGTGTTTTCCATTTACCATCTCCTAATCTGGAGAAGAGAATTGAGGCAGAAGAGAGCTGCATTGGGCTAGGAAATGCCTGAGATCTAAGGGACCACAGTTTATCTCTTTTAAAGTCTGTATGGGAGGCAGATGAGGGAAGACCCCATAGAGTGGTTTCATTCCGGAGGCCATGAAATTGCTATCTTTTTTAGCACTCACCATGTGAAAAACACGATGCTGAGCATTTTACTTTTATGAGGGTACTTCAAAAAGTTCATGGAAGGATTCATATTATCTTTTAATTCCATTTTTCCACAAACTTTTTGAAATATCTTCATATTATCTGGTTTATGCTATTATTATCTTCATTTTGCAGTTGCGGAAAACTGAGGCACAAATAATTTCATAACTTGTCCAAGTTACAAAGCTAGTATGTAGGATGGGGCTTTTTGAACTTAGGAGTCTGAGTCCAGAGCCCATATTCTTAACCACTACTTTATTCTGCCTCTTCTGCTCAATTTTCAGTATGTAAAGAGCTCAGTGGATTATAATAATTCAGTGTGGTAGCATTGGGTAATTCAAATAGAACAGAAATTTGACAGGATGGTGGTGATATTCTAGGAATTTCTGGCAATCATGTGGGGAAATAATAAAAGGGTTTCTTGGTGGTAATGAGGCTGGGACCTACTGATTTGGATCCAAGGCCAGGAATCAGACCTTTTGCTTGTCGGTAACTGCTGCATTCATTTGCTCTTCCTGGGGACAAGTGTGTGGGTCCTTCCGTGCCTTGCCTCCATGCTCTGTAACCAAAGAGAACAGAAGTAAACTCTGGTCCTGATGATTCCTCCCTCCAAGGTTTCTCTTCTCCTATTCAATCAATTCCAAGTCCCCAAGAGCCCATTTCCTTTTTCCACCTTTTCTGGAGTGGGAATTGCCCGACTAAATGAGAGTGCTGTGCATCTGCCTGAGACAGCACCATTTCTGAGCATCATATACTGTTCTGCCATCTGCTTTCTATCCTACAGGTGCTGGTGTCCCTAGGTGCCAGTGAGAAGTTGGCCTTGCTCTCTCTGGAGAGTCAGTTACTGCCGCACAGCAGTCCCAGGCCTGCCTCCGCCAAGCACTGCAGGAAACTCATTCACCTCCTGAGGCCAGTTCACAGCATGTGATCCCAGAGTCCTGAGTTTCAGTCTTCAACCTTTATTGCCCTACTATTGCCACTCTTCCTTATACTACATAAGCCACCAACTCAACCCAGAGCCAAAGAAACCAAGAAAGAGAGATAAGCTGCCAATTCAACTGAGAAACTAGAAAAGATTTATGTGTAAAGCACCTTCCTTCCCCCAGATTCATGATGATTTCAACCAGTAAACTTCATCATTGCTGTTGGTGCTAAGAGAAGATTCCTTCTTTTTCTACATCCAGGGATCTTTTCTCCAATAATGTGCTTTTAACCACAGGAGCATGCCTCTCGGGAAACACCTCTACCTAAGAGATTTCTTCCTTCTAGAGTTCAGTTATCCTTCCAGTAGGTTTTTTGCTTTTAGGCACACTAACCCTAGGAGAGTGATGGAGACAGAGCCTGTCTCGGCTCTGGGCTGTGGGTGATAAATGCTGTCAGTCTCTGTTGTTGAGGGTTCCTGAGCCTTTAGCCAACATTCCTGTCCATGGGTGAGGGTGGAGAGCATTCTCTCTTTTCTTTTTTAGTTCTGTTTGTAAACTCTTAATAAAAAGTGTGCCTCACCTTACTTGGAGCTCCCAGGGTAAGGGATTGGGAGGATCAGCTCCTCTTTTAGCTTCTATGTGGTGCTGGAAGTACCGGTGTTCTGTTCACACAAGATCCTGGTTTTGGGGGCTTGTTTATATCTTTTCCTGCATCGTTCCTCCATCCTAGATGAGCTACATGTGGTCACCTACATTCAAGCCAACATCAGTGGAGGTAAAACAGGAAAGGGTAGGATTAAACAGAGAGGTAAATTGGGTTGCTTTGAGATCTTAGGCTTAGTGACTAGCTTTAATATTTAGTGGAGTTTTGATGTATAGGGAATCCCAACTGCTTTAGAAGGGAAGCTATTTACAGACATTGTGCAGTTTACCAGAAAAGGGATGTTTGGCAGAACCAATTCGTTAGAATTTACTCTCACTGGAAACATATTAGAAAGCTTAAACCTTGCCTCATAGGATGACTTAGGACAAGCTTCCAGGGCCTGATTTCTCCATCCATAAAATGGGGAGACTCCTTTCTGTCCTTCCTCAAGTTCTGATTGTTTTAGAAATGAAAGATGAGTAAGGTGCCCTTATTTTTATTTTATTTATTCTTCATCTTCATTGACCACTGTGTTTACATTTTAGAAAAAACAACATTTTTCTAGGGACCAACATAATTTCCTCCTCTACAGATTATTTTAGTTCAATTCAACAAATGTTTATTGAGTCCTTTCTATGTGCGAGATAGTGTTCTAGGCACTGGAGACAAAACAGTGCCTGTCTATTATAGAGTTTCCATTCTGTTGGGGGAGATGGTAAACATTAAAATAAGTAAATTATATGTAGTATGTAGGAAGGCGTTAAAAGCTCTAGAGAAAAAGCAGGGAAGAGGGTGATGAGGAGAGCTGAGTTGGATGGTCAGGGTAGGCCTCACAAGAAGGTGATATTTGAGCAAAGACTCGAAGGAGGTGAGGGAGTGAGCAGTGCAGCTATCTGAGGGAAAAGCCAAGCAGACAATGATCACTTCAAAGGCCCTGAGATGGAAGCATGCCCAGCATGCTTGAGGAGCCATCAGGGTGCCAGTCTGGATGCAGCAGAGTAAAGAAGGGGGAGAATAGTAGGAAATGATGGCAGGAAGGTAATGGTGAGGGCCAGATGACGTAGGCTTTGTAGACCTTGGTGAAGACTTGGGGTTTTACTTTTTTTTTTTTTTAAAAAAGATGACCGGTAAGGGGATCTTAACCCTTGACTTGGTGTTGTCAGCACCACGCTCACCCAGTGAACGAACTGGTCATCCCTATATAGGATCCGAACCTGTGGCCTTGGTGTTATCAGCACCACACTCTCCCAAGTGAGCCACAGGCCGGCCCTTGGGGTTTTACTTTGAATGGAGTAAGGATCTATTGGAGAATTTTGAGTAGATGAGCGATGTAATCTATCTTACATTTTAAAAGGATCACTCTTCTGGGCCGGCTCGGTGGCGCACTGGAGAGTGCGCCGCTTGAGAGTGTGGCGGCGCTCCTGCCGAGGGTTTGGATCCCATGTGGAGACCGGTTCCCGCTCACTGGCTGAGCGCGGTGCGGGCACAACACCGAGGGTTGCGATCCCATTACCGGTCAGTAAAAAAGACAAAAAGGAAAAAAAAAAAGGATCACTCTTCATTCTGGTGTCATGAATGAACTGTGGGGAGTGGGGAAGGGTGGGAAGCAGAGTGAGCAATTAGGAGACTGTTATAATAATCCAGGTGAGAGATAATGGTATCATGGATTGGGTTGGTACCAATGGAGGGGTAAAAAGTAGTCAGATTTTGAATATATTTTGAACATGGAGTGAATACGAGTTCTTGACTGCTTGGACACGGGTGGTGGGGGTGACCAAAATAAAGCAGTTCAAGGATGACTCTAGTGTTTCTGGCCTGAACAATTGGAATGATGGAATTGCCATTAACTGAAATGGGGAAGACTACCAGTGGAGTGGTAATGGGTGGGAAGATTCAAGTTCAGTTTTGAACATGTTAAGTCTTTTAACTGGAAATTTTCAAACACACAAAATTACAGAGATTAGTTCCGTGAATCCCATCACTACTTGAACAGTTACCATATCTATTTTTTTGTTATTCAGGTATTTTAAAACAAATCCTGAGCAACATAATCTTACCCATAAGTATATGTCTCTAACAGATATATGTCTTGGGTATATGTCTCTAACAGATCAGGACTAATTGTTTCTGTTTTTAACAAAACCACAGTACTATACTCTACTTGACAAAAATTAACAATAATTGCTTACTATTAAATATCTCCTCTGACTTTGGTATTTCCTGACCTATAGTTTGTCTGTTCAAATGCAGATCTAAACAAGGTCTGCTTGTTGCATTTGGTTGACCTGCCCTTAATACTCTTAATATAAAACAGTTCTCTCTACTTTTTTTTATTCTAGTATAACTGATTATACATATTTTTGAGATAGTGTTGGTTATCATTATTTACATGCAATATGTGATAATCAAATCATTATTAGCATATTCACTATTACAAATCGTAGTTATTCTTTGTGCCTCTCACCCAATTTCTCCCTAACCTCCCTCCCCTTTCTCACCTCTTATAGATTTGTTCTCTCCTTCTGAAAGTTCAAAGTATTATTGTGGTCTCTTTCTTTCTTCCTTTCCTTTCCCCTTCCTTCCTTCCCTCCTTCCCTTCCTTCCTTCCTTCCTTCCTTCCTTCCTTCCTTCCTTCCTTCCTTCACCTACTTATGAGTGAGGACATGCAGTATTTCTCTTTCTGTGTCTGGCTTATTTCACTTAACGTGATTTTCTCCAAGCTCACCAATGTTGCTGTGAATGGCAGGATTTCACTCTTTTTTATGGCTGAAGAGTATTCCATTGTGTATATATACCACATTTTCCTTATTCAGTTGTCTGTCGATGGGCATTTAGGTTGGCTCTATACCTCGGCTATTGTAAATACAGCTGCGATGAACATGGGCATGCAGGTATCCCTTTGACATGATGATGTCCATTTCTTTGGGTGTGTACCCAGAAGTGGGATTTGCTGGATTGTATGGTAGTTCTATCTTTAGTTGTTTGAGAAACCTCCACACTGTTTTCCACAATGGCTATACTAATTTACAGTCCCACTAACAGTATAGAAGGTTCCCCTTTCTCTGCATCCTTGCCAGCATTTGTTACTCTGTCTTTTTGATAATGGCTAGTCTAAGTGGGGTAAGATAATATCTCAGTTTGGCTTTGATTTGCATTTCCCTGGTGCTTAGTGATGTTAAGCATTTTTTCATATACTTGTTGGCCATTTGTATGTCTTCCTTTGAAAAATGTTTATTCAGCTCTTTTGCCCTGGATTTATTTTTAATTGGATTATTTGTTTTTTTACTGTGAAGTTGTTTGAGTTCCTTGTATGTTCTGGATATTAATCCCTTGTCGGATGTGTGGTTTGCAAATATTTTCTCCCATTCTTTAGGTTGTCTTTCTGCTCTGTTGATTGTTTCCTTTGCTGTGCAGAAACTTTTTAGTTTGATATAATCCTATTTGTTTTCTTTTTCTTTTGTTGCTTGTACTTTTGGTGTCTTATTCATAAAGTCTTTAACCAGTCCTACTTCCTGGAGTGTTTCCCCTATGTCTTCTTTTAGTAGTTTTATGGTTTGGGGTCTTATACTTAAATCTTTAATCCATTTGGAGTTGATTTTGGTATATGGTGAGAGGTACAGGTTTAGTTTCATTCTTCTGCATATGGATGTACAGTTTCCCAGCACCATTTATTGAAGAGGCAGTCTTTTCCCCAATGTATGTTCTTGTTGCCTTTGTCAAAGATCAGTTGGCTGTAAGTATGTGAGTTGATTTCTGGGTTCTCTATTATGTTCCATTGGTATGAGTATCTGTTTTATGCCAGTATCACATTGTTTTGGTTACTATAGCTTTGTAGTGTAATTTGAAGTTGGGTATTGTTATACCTTTGGTTTTATTTTTTTTTTGCTGAGGATTGCTTTGGCTATTCATGGTCTTTTGTGTTCCATATGAATGTTAGGATTGTTTTTCCATATCTATGAAAAATGTCATTTTAGGGCCGGCCCAGTGGCGCACTGCTACAGTGCGCCGCTTGGGAGCGTGGTGGCGCTCCCGCCGAGGGTTCGGATCCCACATGCAGACCGGTTCCCGCTCACTGGCTGAGCGAGGTGCGGGCGCGACACCGAGGGTTGCGATCCCGTTGCCAGTCCCGGTCCGGTACGGGCGCGACACTGAGGGTTGCGATCCGTTGCCAGACACGAAAAAAGACAAAAAGGAAAAAAAAAAGTATGTCATTTTAATGGGGATTGCATTGAATCTGTAGATAGCTTTGGGTAGTATGGACATTTTCATAATGTTAATTATTCCAATCCAAGAACATGAAATGTCTTTCCACTGTTTTGTGTCCTCTTTAATTTCTTTCAGTAGTGTTTTGTAGTTCCCGCTATAGAGATATTTCACTTCCTTGGTTAAATTGATTCCTGGGTATTTTATGGTTTTTTGGTGACTATCATAAATGGGCTTGCTTTCTTGATTTCTTTTTCTGCTAGTTCATTGTTGGAGTATAAAAATGCTACTGATTTTTGCATGTTGACTCTGTATCCTGCAGCATTACTGAAATTATCAGCTCTAAGAGTTTTTTTGGTAGTCTTCAGGTTATTGTATATATAGGATCATGTCATCTGCAAACAGGAACAGTTTGACTTTGTCTTTTCCAATCCACATGTCCTTTATTTCTTTCTTTTGCTTGATTGCTCTGGTTAGTACTTCCAATACTGTGTTAAATAGAAGTGATGAGAGTGGACAACCTTGTCTTGTTCCCATTCTTAAGGGAAAAGCTTTCAGTTTTTCCCCATTCAGGATGATATTGGTGATTGGTTTGCCATATATGGCTTTTATTGTGTTGAGATACTTTCCTTCTATACATAATTTGCTGAGAGACTTTATCATGAAGGGATGTTGAATTTTCTTGAATGCTTTTTCTGCATCTATTGAGAAAATCATATAGTTTTTGTCCTTGGTTTTGTTGATTTGGTGTATCACATTTATTAACTTGCATATGTTGAACCATCCTAGCATCTCTGGGATGAATCCCACTTAGTCTTGGTGTATAATTTTTTTTTTTTTGTCTTTTTCCGTGTCCGGCAACGGATCGCAACCCTCAGTGTCGCCCCCGCACCGGACCGGGACCGGCAACGGGATCGCAACCCTCAGTGCTGCTCCCGTGCCTCGCTCAGCCAGTGAGCGGGAACCGGTCCGTATGTGGGATCTGAACCCTCGGGCGGGCGCCCCGCCGCGCTTCCCAAGTGGCGCACTATCCAGTGCGCCACCGGGCCGGCCCTTGGTGTATAATTTTTTCAATGTGTTGATGTATTCTGATTGCTAATATTTTGTTGAGAATTTTTCACCTGTGTTAATCAAAGATATTGGTCTGTAATTTTATTTTTTTGTTGTATCTTTGTCTGGTTTTGGTATCAGGGTGATGTTGGCTTCATAGAATGAGTTTGGGAGAGTGGCCTCTGTTTCAATTTTTTGGAATAGTTTGAAAAGAATTGGTATTAGTTCCTCTTTAAGTGTTTTATAGAGTTCAGCAGTAAAGCCCTCCAGTCCTGTGCTTTTCTTTGTTGGGAGACTGCTGATTACTGCTTTTATTTCATTGCTTGTTATTGGGCTGTTCAGGTTTTGTACTTCTTCTTGGTTCAGTGTTAGTAGTTTGTATGTGTCCAGAAATTTATCCATTTCCTCTAGGTTTTCATATTTGTTGGCATATCGTTGTTGATAATAATCTCAAATGAGTCTTTGTATTACTGTGGTATTGTTTGTAATGTCTCCTTTTCTGACTTTTTTTTTTTTAAGATGACTGGTAAGGGGATCTTAACCCTTAACTTGGTGTTGTCAGCACCCCACTCTCCCAAGTGAGGTAACTGGCCATCCCTATATAATATAGAGATCCGAGCTCATGGCCCTGGTGTTATCAGCACCACACTCTCCCAAGTGAGCCAGGGGCCGGCCCTTATTTCTGATTTTTTAATTTGGGTCTTTTCTTTTTTCTGTTAATCTAGCTCATGGTTTGTCTATTTTGTTTATCTTCTCAAAAAACAAATTTTTGTTTCATTGATCTTTTGTATCTTTTTTTGGATCTCTATTTCATTTTGTTCTGCTCTAATCTTATTTCTTCCTGTCTACTGCTTTTAGGATTGGACTGTTCTTGTTTTTCTAGTTCTTTGAGGTGTAATGTTAGGTCATTTATTTGAAGGCTTTCTATTCTTTTGATTTTAAGTATTTATTGCAATAAACTTCCCTCTTAGTACTGCTTTTGCAGTATCCCACAGGTCTTGGTATGATGTGCCTTTATTTTCATTACTTTCAAGAAATATTTTGATTTTCTGTTTAATTTCTTTTTGGACCCATAGGTCATTCAGGAGCCTGTTTAATTTCCATGTATTTGTATAGTTTCCAGAGTTTCACTTCTTATTGATTTCCAGTTTTAATCTGTTGTGGCCTGAAAAGAACCTTGAAATGATTTCAGGTTTTTTTTTTTTTTTTCCTTTTTGTCTTTTTTCGTGTCCGGCAACGGACCGCAACCCTCAGTGTCGCGCCCATACCGGACCGGGACCGGCCACGGGATCGCAAACCTCGGTGCTGCGCCTGCCCCTCACTCAGCCAGTGAGCGGGAACCGGTCTGTATGTGGGATCTGAACCCTCGGCGGGAGCGCCGCCGTGCTCCCAAGTGGCGCACTGTAGCAGTGCGCCACCGGGCCGGCCCATGATTTCAGTTTTTAAAAGTTTGCTGACACTTGATCTGTGACCTTACAAGTGGTCTATCCTGGAGAATGTTCCATGTGCTGATGAGAAGAATGTATATTCTGTAGTTGTTGAATAAAATGTCTGTAGATATCTGCCAGGTCCAGTTGGTCTAAGGTATTGTTTAAATCCTGCGTTTCTGTGTTGATTTGCTGCCTAGATGATTTGTCCAATGCGGAGAGAGGGGTGTTCATGTCCCCCACTGTTATCATGTTGGGGGTCTATCTCTTTCTTTAAGTCTAATAGTGTTTGTTCTATATATCTGGGTGCTGTGGTGTTGGTTGCATATGTATTTAGAATTGTTATGTCTTCTTACTGGATGGATCTTTTTATCATTATATAGTGGCCTTCTTTGCCTCTTTTTATGGTTTTTGGTTTAAAATCTATTTTATCGATATAAGAATAGCTACTCCTGCACATTTTTTATTTCCATTTGCATGGTATATCTTTTCCTATCCTTTCACTTTTAGTTTGTGTGTGTCTTTGCAGGTGAGATGAGTCTCTTGAAGAGCACATATAGTTGGGTCTACCTTTTTAATTCAGTCAGTCTGTGCCTTTTAAATGGGGAGTTTAATCCATTTACATTTAGGGTTGTTATTGACAGATTTTGTCTTACTCCTGGCATTTTATTGCTTTTCATTTAGATATTTTAAATATCTTTTTTTCCTTTTTTCCCCTTTTGTTATTCATCTTCAATACTGTTGGTTTTTTGAGGTGGTAAGATTTAGTTTCTCTTTCTCATTTGCATTTTTGTTTTACCAGTGGGTGTTGTTCTTTTTGTGTATTTGTGATAGTGATTATCATTTTTCATATTCCAGATATAGGACTCCATTGAGAATTTCTTGCAGGACTGGGTATATGGTGGTGAACTACTGCAGTTTTTTTTTTAAATCCTCATTTCTGAAGGATAGCCTAGCTGGGTATAGTATTCTTGGCTGGCAATTTCTTTCTTTCAGTATTTTAAATATATCATCCCATATTCTTCTGGCATGTAGAGTTTCAGTTGAGAAGTCTGCTGTTAGTCTGATGGGGCTCCCTTATAGGTGACTTGACACTTTTCTCTTGTGCTTTTAGAATTCTTTGTCTTTGAGCTTTGCCAGTTTGATTATAATGTGTCTCAGAGAGGATATTTTTGGATTGAATCTGTTTGGGGATCTTTGAGCTTCCTGAAACTGAAGGTCTGTGTCTCTCCCTATAACTGGGAAGTTTTCCATTATTATTTCATGAATAGGTTTTCAGTGCCTTTTCCTTTCCTTCTCCTTCTGGAATACCAATGATTCAGATGTTTGTGTACTTAAGTTTGTCTGCTATCTCTCTCAGATTTTCTTCATTTAAAAAAAATTCCTGTTTCCTTTTTTTTTGTCCACCTGGGTTATTTAAAAAAGACAATCTTTGGATCTGAAATTCTTTCTTCTTCTTGCTCCAACTTGCTGCTCAAGCTGTCAGTTGTGTTTTTTATCTCATTGAATGAATCCTCTAGTTCTAGGAGTTCTGCTACATTCTTTCTTAAAGTATCAATCTTTTTGTAAATTTCCTCCTCCATATCCTGGATATTTTTTCTTGCTTCATTGTGTTCTCTAATTGAGTCTTCTTTTATCTCTTTGAGTTTTCTTAAGATTGTTGCTCAGAATTCCTTTTTGATCATTTCAAGGGTTTCCTGCTCTATGGCATCTAGTACTTGAGAATTACTGCATTCCTTTGGCAGTGTCATGTTTTCTTGTTTATTCATATTTCTAGTATCTCTATGTTGATGTCTGGTCACCTGGTAGAGCAGTTGTTTCTTCCGTACTCTGGAGTGGGCTTTGAGGAGAAAGACTTCCTGTATTTGCAGGCTCCACTGGTGATTCTCCTTGTGTTGGTGCAGTTGAGTGTGCAGTGGGCTGGCTGCAGGGTGGTCCTGTCTGCTACTATGGCAGTGAGTCATCCTTGCGGTAGCAGTAGCTGTGGGGGTGGCTGTGGTGGACCACCTATGCAAAAGTGGTGTTTGTGGTATTCTTGCAGGAGGCTCTCTTGCCCTCTGGATGGGTAGTGGGAGGTTGCCTGGGGCTTTTGCCTGGTTCCTTGCTTGTGGGAGGCTCTCTTGCCTTCTGCATGGATGCTGGGAGTGCTGCCCAGGCCCCTTTACTTTTGGGGGTATGATTTTTTTGAGGTAACTGAATCATTTGACCAGTAGAATTTTTCACATTGGATTTAGCTGATTTATATTGGGATGTCACTATTCTGTTCCAGTATCCTTCATATTTCCTTTAAATTGGTGGTTGAATCTAGATAAACGACAATGTTAGAAACACTTTTCCTTTTGAAAATTCCATTGCTCATATCTCTAGTGTCTATTACCCGATTAGGACCCAAGCAGTCAGTCAACCACACTCTTTTGACTTCACTAAGACCTGTCTAAGCAAATAAAGTATTTTTAAATCTTGGGGCTGGCTGGTTAACTCACTTGGTTAGAGTGTGGTATTATAACACCAAGGTCAAGGATTTGGATCCCCAGACTGGCCGGCCACCAAATGAACAAACAAATAAACAAACAAAATCTGGATTATTTTCTAAAAGATAAACTAGGGGGAATTATGAAAAAATTATTTATATTTTCAAATAATTCATTAAATACTAGCTTTAAATGTCATGCTTATCTGGTACATAAGCAACCTGGTGTAGAGAAGTTAAATTTATACCTAAACTTTTTAGGTTATCTATTGCATAAAGCTATAGTTGATCGTTTTATGATGAAGCATAAGAAAACATGTTCACATCCTTGGGAGCATGCAATCTAAAGGTTTAGAAATATATCAACAATTTCATATTTAATAATCATTGTAAAAGTGCTGACAAAGTGCTAAGAAGGTTTAGAGTGAATGGTCTGCGTAGCGCCTGGAATTTAGAGAATGTCTGGAACATTTGAGCAGTTGTACCATGTTTAGTTGTGTGTGTGTATGAGCGTGTATATATTTTAACTTTTTTGGTGGTGGTGAAGAGCCTAAATTTTTCAAACATATAAAAGTATAGAGAATGGCATAATAACCCCCCAAGCCCTTATCCAGCAATCCAAGTGTCATCAGCATTTTGCATATTGGCTTTATGTATTCCTTTACTAAATTTGTCATTGCTGTAGTTTAAAAAAATCTATTTTGAAGTAATTGAAAATTTGAAGAAAAGTTGTATCTACATTACTTATTTGGAATTCTTCTGTGCAGAGATTTCTCTTTTCTACTGCATTTATTAATCAGTTATTTATACCAAGAACCTGTGGATATTTATTTTAAATTTTGGCATATAAAGTAATACTACTTCGTTTTGTTGTTCAAATTGTCCCAGCTTTGGCTACTGGGAACTCTTTCTGTTAGGTGCTATAACATACTCCCACCAATGTGTGTGTGTGTGTGTGTGTGTGTGTGTGAGACTCTTCCTTTCTGATATTACAACATGTGCCAGGCTCATCTTGTGTATTTCCTGCCCCAGTCGTAGAATTAGCCATTTCTCCAAGGAGCCCTGATTTCTTTTAATGAAGAACAGTATTAGAAATTAAGACTCAGGTACTAGGTATGCTTGTTGCTACTGAGGCATCTTTTGTAGTATTTAAAGCAAAAGCAAATCCCTGGCATCATGTAATTTAATCCCTAAAAACTTTTTATGTATATCTAAAAAATAAGGATATTTTCTTACATAATCAAAATGTTAAAATACCTGTATTAGTTTCCTGTGGCTGCCACAAGAAATTACCACAAACTTGGTAGCTTAAAACAACAGAAATTTATCCTCTCACAATTCTGGAGGCCAAAAATCGTATCAGGCTGTTAGCAGGGCCTAATTCCCTCAGAAAGCTCTAGGGGAGAATCTATCCCTTGCCTTTTCCAGCTTTCAGTGGCTCCAGGTGTTTCTTGGCTTGTATCCACATCACTCCACTGTCTTCCTCCAAGGTCACATTGCCTCCTCTTTTCTGTGTCTTCTCTTCTGCATGTCAAATCTCCCTCCGTGTTACTCTTATGATATTTGTCACTGCATTTAGAGTCCACCCGGATAATCCAGGATAAATCCCTCTTCTCAAAATCCTTAATTGCATCTTTTGTCCTGTAAGGTAATATCCACTCTTTTACCATATAAAGTAATATTTACAGGTTCCCTGAATTAGGGTGTAGATATATCTTTTGGGAGGACCACCACTCATCTCATTACAATAATTAACAAAATTAATAATGGTTTCTTAAAGTCTTCTGTGTTCTTTATGTCCCCAGTCCATATTCAGATTTCTCCATTGTCTCAAAAATGTCTTTTTACGGTTTGCTCGAGTCAGGATCCAAACAAGGTGCACTCATTGCATTTGATTATGTCTCTTAAATCTCTTATAATCTAAAACATTTCCCCCCTTTTTTATACCCTAAAGTTGTTGAAGAAAGGGGTCATTCATCCTGTACATTGGCCCACATTCTGGATTTGTCTGATTGCTTTTTCATAGTGTTATTCAATTGTTTTTATTTCCATAAATTGGAAGTTAAGGCCAAAGCTTGACTGGATTCAAACAACTTTTTTTTTTTTTTTTTTTACAAATATACACTGAGGGCCAGCCCGGTGGCGTACTGCTACAGTGCGCCACTTGGGAGCGCGGCGGCGCTCCCGCCGAGGGTTCGGATCCCACAAACAGACCAGTTCCCGCTCACTGGCTGAGCGAGGTGCAGGCGCAACACCGAGGGTTGTGATCCCGTTGCCGGTCCGGTCCGGTATGGGCGTGACACTGAGGGTTGCGATCCGTTGCCGGACACGAAAAAAGACAAAAAAAGGATACAAATATACACTGTACTTGTAGGGAAAGTGAAGGAAAATGGTCAGGGCCCCTTGGATGTTCAGAATCTTGCCGAGCATTTGGTGTAAATATGCACGCACACCCCGGTGTTCCTTGGCTATTGTCTGATGGAGATGTGTGTGGGCACCCAGGTGTCCTGGGTTATGGTCTTAAGTATAAAGGATGAGTGGCTGTGACCCACAGGGTTCCCAGCCCCCTGGGATGCCCGGGGGGGTGGGGGGGGGGGCACAGGGAGGCTGCTACTGTTGCTGGAGGCGGTTGCTGCTGCTGCCAGTGCACCTGGGACCCTCTGGGAGGCCACCGCTGCTACTGCTGCTACTGTTGCTACTGCTGCTACTGTTGCTACTGCTAGTGCTGCTGCTGCTGCTGAAGACTGAGCTCCTGTCATCTGCCAATGGCTCCCAGGATCTTTCCCAATTACCTAGCATGGTCCTTCGTGTGAGGGGTCTGGTGACCCAGTCTGTACAATGGGTTTGAAGGGTCTGAGCCCTAGCTAGCCCTGTCAATACAAATGGAAACTTAGTATAACTAAAATAATGAAACATTTTGGCTTTAATTATGAAATGCATAGCCATACGATTAGTGTAGCTATTGCATCAGCCCGACAACTGGTGTAGTCGTGTAGCTTTACAGTACTTCATAAATATGGCTGTGTGATTCAAATTGCATCACTTCAGGAAACAATGCATAGCTGTTCCATGTTTTGTGATCTAAGATTGATTAGTACATACAGGTGATGGCAGACATTCTTCTAGGGTAAAATTTCTCCATCCATCATCTAATAGTTTTAGCATCCATCAATGACTATTGCCTAAATGAATTATTTATTGAGATCCTTGCTCTGGTCCAGATTGTTTTCATCTGGTTAGTTTCATCTTTGTCTCCTTTATTTCTGTAGCTGATTACAAAAATATCTGAGAAAGGATCTTAGAAAAGATCCTTTAGATCTGGCTTCCTTTAGATCTCCAAATCCATCAGGTCTAGGGATATCTGAGACAGGGGGCCCGATCTTTCTTGCCTGGAGAGATAATGAGATAATTAATTGAGTCAGTATTTCCTAAAGTTCCCACTTGAAGCTCATAAAGCAAGTGGTTGTAGTTTTGTCCTGCTGGGTGGGTTGGGATGATGTGGAATGGACAGGGTGATCTTCCCTTTTCTGGGGCCAAACTCGAAGGCTTTTACTGGAAATTCTTTAATAGAGCCTGGGCTCTTAGATTTCACAAGAGCGAACTGAGGTACGGCCAAAGAAAGAGTCCATAGGAATTCGGTGAAATCAGGGTACAAAGATTCTGGATTCCCAGAATAGTGCCTTTCATTGCACACTTTAACTTCGGGACTACATCTCCCAGAATTCCGCTCACCGTGTTCCACCCGTACTGAAGGGACTGCGCGCGCGCGAGATAGCTGACGGCCCGCCTTCCCAGACTCCACACCCCCTGAAATTCCGCGCGCTTGACTCCCGCCCGCCCCCGCCCGTCCCTCCCAGGCCCTGTCTACCCGCTGGGGGCGTGCGCAGTGCGTGGCAGGCGGCAGCGCCCCCGGAGGCTGGGTCGCGTGAGTGGTTGCTAGGGGCACCTGGGCCGCCCGCTTGCCTAGCAGGCCGGAAGAGGAAGCAGCGCGGAGCTGGCGCCGAGCCGGGCGAAGCTGGGTCCTCTGGGTGAGTGTGACTGCGGAGCCGGGGGAACCGACCCGGACCCTCCGCCGGCCCGACACTCCCGCCCCTCCCCCTGCCCGGGTCCTTTCGCGCCAGTCCCCAGCCCTCCGGCCGCTTCCGCCCCATCTGCGCTTCCGGCCCGCAACCTTCCCATCCTCCTGGAGGCAAGGGGTCCGTGGACTCCAGCCCGCCCGGGACTTGGTGCCCTCTCGGAACCCGTCTCCCCCTCCGCCACGCCCTGTGAACTTAGTCGGCCTCGTCTGTGGGTGCCCGAACCCTGCAGCATCCCCTCGTCCTGGTCTCCGTGCCTTTTCTTTCCCGCCGCGCTGCGGTTTAAATTCTCCTCGCCTGGTTTTGGGCCCAAGCTCCTGTCAGGCTTCACGGCCGAATTTAACACGGATATCTACTTTTTTTTACTTCCCCACCCTCGGTATCTGTAGAGAAATACTTTCCTAAGCTGTACACTTTCAAACAAGATCTGAGATCCCGTGGAACTTAACTCTTCACTCATCCATCCATCCCTTCATTTCATTATTCATTAGACAATATTTAATATATAGGCAAATATTTAATGAGACAGGGAACTATGGAGAGCCCTGGTGAGACAGAGTGACCAACAAGACAAGCGTGTTTTCACGGAGCTTATAGTGCAGGGAAGATTTTTAATAAAGTAAACAAGCATTTACCATTCTGTAATGTGTGCTGTGATAGAATAGAAGAGAGACTCTTAACCCAGACTTACTTGGAAAACTACATTATCCCTATTCCCTGTGGCCTTCACATCCCATTCTGGATCTAGGAAATGTTTTAATCCTTTATGGAGTCATTCCTGCTTTCTCAGATATTCCAAACCACATCACCCTTAACTTCGGCACCTGTTGATTTAGCCAATCAACAAGCATCTGGAGGATCTTTTGGGACAGTATTCCATCCCATCCTTCCATTTCTTGCAATAACTACTGTGACGCTGTTTGCATAAAGGCCACCCCTCTTAGTGCCCAGAAAGTTATCAGCTACTTTTGAACCCAGCCTTGAATAATTATCAAGTGTTTTCTGGAACTAAAGAGGCGGGAGGACATTCCAGATACAAAGTGGCGTTAGAAAAAATACAGCAAGGCTTGAAAAGAGAACTTGGAAACAGTTTGACAGACCTGAGCTGGATTTGAAGGGAGCCATCCAGTGACAAGACATCCAGCGACAAGAAGTTAATAGGGGTTGGATTACAAAGGGCCTTGAATGTTTTGCTGAGTTAGAACTTTATCCTCCAGAGCAGTGGTTTTTCAAGCTGGGGTAATCAGGGCCCAAGACTTCAAGGGATACACCTGCACATGTAGCTTTACATGAATGAATTTCCAGATCCTTAGCTTCCAAATGAACTCTTTTCTAAAACTGCCCTTAAAAAAAAAAAGGGATCGGGGGCATATCCTTCACAGTAACCAAATTTTACTAGGGTGTATTGACCTGAGTGTAAAAACCTTCTCAAATGCTAAAACAGGGAATACTTTGGAGATATCGATTTTAAGGAAGCCTCCTTTAGTGATTAAGTCACCTACCAAACCCAGAAGGCGTCCCATCTTTCCCAGTGTTATACATATTGCTGGTTAGAGTGAAGCCTGTTTCTTTCTGAGATATTCTGAATTCAGAAGAGCACAAAAATTATAACTGGAATTTTTTTTTTTTTTTTGCAACCACGGGTTTTTTGAGCTATATTGAATAAAACTTGCATAAAAATTTTTAAGAGATTTCTTTTAGTTTAGATGTGGGTTATCCAAGAAGATAGTTAAAACCTGTTTTATCAAATCAACTTATGAAATGTTTAACTACAGTTAATCCTTAACATTTCTTTTTATGAAATGTTTAATATTTTCTACCTCCTCTTGAAAAAAACTTGTTTAAACTTCTGATGAAAAATATAGGTCAACTTTAAGACGTGTGAGGAATACATGCTTTTAAAAATTCTTCTTAGTAAAATCATCTGAAGAGTATATTCCAGGAAAACCGCAAAGATAATTAGCAGGAAAATAACATCTGATTTGTGTTTGAGATTACCAAAGTGTCAGGGTGTGGGTTGAATAGGAAGGATTTTAGTCCAGAGGCAGGGAGCCAGTGAGAAAACTAACATACGGTCCAGGCTAGAGATGAAGAAGGCTTAATGGCTGCTGCAAGTGGGAGTAGGGAAGGTTTAGAGAGATGTTGAAGATGGTAGAATGGGACAGAACCTGGTGGCAGAGTGATGCAGGGAGAGTGGAACAAGGAGCAGTAGAGAATGATCCTAGGTTTCTGACTTCAGTTACCATGTGGGTGGTGATGTGGAAGGAACTATTTGAAGGAGGGGCATCTTTGAGCAGAAAGATTAAGGAATTACATTTTGGACATGCCGAGTTGAGGTCCCTTCAGCACAACCAGGTAAAAGGGCCCAGGAGGTCATTCTGTAGGTCTGGAGCTAACAACAGGTCTGCGTGATGATAGAGTTGAGAACGTAGAGTTGAAGCCATGGAATGGAAGAGGTTGCTCCAGGAGAGTGTGTGGCAATAATTGCAGCTGCCATTTATTGAGTGCTTATCATGTGCCAGGCAAAGTGAGAGTGCTGAGCTCAGAGGAACACCAACATTGAAAACGTGGGCAGAAGAAAAGTGAAGGAAGAAGGGGACAGAGTGCTTAACCAAATACATAAATGAATATGTGAATGGAAAGTTGTCTCTTGCTGAAAGACTATCTAGATGAAACCTTAGGTTAAGAATCTATCTGATACTCGTAATCTAGAGTTGGGTTTAGCTTTCCCACCAGGTTCTTTCTATGAAAGACAATTCCCACCAGGAATTGTCTGGTCATAGCCTCCCTGGATTTTAGCATGGGATCAGGTGCTTTGGCCTGTCAGTGAAATGCAGAGAAAAGATTTTTCTTTAATGCCCTGAATTTCTCATGTTCCCTTCTGGCAGAATTGGAACAAATACTGAGAGTGTTAATTTCCCTTAAGTCCTAAAATACTAAAGACCCTGTCCTGTGGAGCCCTCATGGATATCCTGGACAGACAGTGCTCCTATAGACCAGCAATTCTCAGACTTTTTGGACTTAGGACTCCTTTACGCACTTCAAAAGGCTCTTTGGGATCTTCTTTTCTTTTCCTTTTTTTTAATGTGGCATGTATATCTCAATATTTACCATATTAGAAACTGAAATATTAATTCATTTAGAGATAAGAAGGCCATTATTAACATAAGTAACATTTTTTAACATAAGTGGCTTTAAAAAAATTTTTTTGCTGGCCAGTACAGGGAACAAAATAAGTAGCATTTTAAACATAAGTTAGAGTAACATAAGTTTTTTAAGGAAAAATGCTATTGTTTCAAAAAAGATTAGTGAGAAAATGGCATTGTTTTTGCAAATCTCTTTAATGTCTTGCTTAATAGAAGACAGCTGGGGATTTTCATATCTGTTTCTTCATTCAGTCTATTGTGCTATGTTGTTTTGGTTGAATTATGAAGAAAATCCAGCTTCACACAGATATTTAGTTGGAAAAGAGAGGAGTATTTCGATAGCCTCAGATAATTGTGAGTATTCTTTGGTACTACACAAAACAAGCAGTGATTTTGTCAGGTTTAGTTGCACTGTGAAATCTAAAATAATACCATTGAACTTTTCATGCTCTGTTATATTAAAATCCATTGATCTATCTCTCATTTGACTGGATCTTATACCCATGCATGATAATGTAACGTCATGTGATAGATATTTGGAAAATACTGTTTCTCTATGTTGTTGTCACATTTGATTATACAATATCAAAAAAATCATCTTCATTTTATCACCACAATCTCTTCAAAAGCGGTTAAGTATGGGGAAGCTGTACACTCATGGTGGCAGATACAGTTTTGCCAAAATTCTGATTTTCTCTTAGAAACTTATATTTTATCATTGGCAACAAATATTGCCAGTTGTTTTCCTTGAAGTGACAGGCTTACTTTGTTTCATTTTCCAGAACATGTCTGCCAAATACCAAAGTCTGAATATCTGTCCCTTATGTGTCATTCATTCTTTTAAGTAAACATGAAAAAGCCTGCAATTCGAACAATAACACAAGTGCCTTATTAGAGACAACCATCATCTTCTGTATGCCGCTTAAGTGTTTTATATGTACTTCTCATTTTATCACACAAAATATTTTAAAAGATATATACTCAAGGGTCAAGATTTAATATAATTTTTACTGTGTCATCAAGTAAAACAGGCATCTATTCCAAGTTGGTCTGTGCCTGGCCCATGGAGACTTGATGTTTTGAAACAAGAGCAATAGACTTTCTAACATAGGCTAGTTAGTAATCTTTCACACTTAAAGAGGAAATTTGAGGCAAAATTACCCCCACAAAGATTGGAGGACAGAACTGGATAGGCAGTTTCTGAATGCTGTATAAAGGTGACAAAGTAGGATGTTCACTGTGTGGTGAAAATGTGTAGTAGTAAAGAATCTAAGTTGGTGCCATTGTCTTGGTCTTGCCAAGGCACCAGTAGTTTTACTCACCATTGCTTTTGCACCATCAGTAGAAAGGTCAGCACAGTAAAAAAAGGCAAATAACATTTTAGTTTTGTTAGGAAAACAGTTTCGACCTAGAAGAACCCCTAAAAAGGGTCTCAGGGTCTGTGAACGATGCTTTGAAGACTGTTGCTTCAGAGCTCACTTGAGGAAGAGGAAAGAGGTTCCTTTCCAAAGCTCATAAAGGTCAAGCCTTCAGGAAAGCTAATCACCCAATTATATGAAGCCTTCAACTGGTTTCACTTTTCAGTAATTTGTAGATTTACCTCCTTCAGCTCTAGCTAGTATATACTGTATCTTGACCTCAGGTTTGCTTGCTCGTTTTGTGTTACTGAACTGTGTTCTGCAAGAGCTACCTATGACTTCATTTACTTTAACTCGTGGTACTGACCCTTCTCATTAGGGCTGGGGTATTGACCTTCCTCTCTCAGTAGAGCTATAAGAAGTTGATTGCTCTTCCAACTTTCTTTAGAGAGACATAGCTTGGAATTTATCTCATAAGAGAAAATGGGTCTGATTCCTATACTATTCCTATTCCCCCTTTCTATTTGGTTCCAGGTAAGTCAATTCTTCTTTTATTTTTATTTTTTTATTTTTAAGTTTTTATTTATTTATTTTTTAAAGATGACTGAAGGGGATCTTAACCCTTGATTTGGTGTTGTTGGCACCACGCCTCACCCAGTGAGCTAATCGGCCATCCCTATATGGGATCTGAACCTGTGGCCCTGGTGTTATCAGCACCACACTCTCCTGAGTGAGCCAAGGGCCGGCCCAAGTCAATTCTATCTTCTAACATTACTATTGAGCGATTGAAATAATCTCATCAGAGATCTTGTGGATTGTAGAATCTGAATCATTTCTGATGTCCTGAGTTCCCCTGGTGACTGAGGGAAACACCTAGATGGAGGAGGAAAAGGAAACTGCAGATCCCAAGAGCCACACTTTCCTTTAATATAGGACAGTGATTTAATCAGTGGGTAATGAATAATTGCTTTATGTAGAAATAGATACCTTGTCCAAATTGATCTAGGCCTGGCCTCTGGAGACTTGATGGTTTGAGACAACAGCAATAGATTTTCTAGCATGGGTGACTAATCATTCACACTCACTTAATGAGGAAACTTGAAGCAAAATTACCTCACAAAGATTGGAGGACAGAACTAGATAGGCAATTTCTGAATGCTGTATAAAGATGACAAAGTAGGATGTTCTGAGTTCTGAGACTGGATTCTTTAGAAATGGGAGAATCTGGAGCCAGGGACATAGTTGGGATTTTACAGTAACAGTCCTGCACTTCGTTTTGGTGGTGGTGAGGGGGGCTGTTAGGGACTGGGCTGAGCTAGCCATGCAAACAGAAAGAAAGGGATGTTTGAGGCCAGTTTGTGTATCTGTAGAACTATCCGCAGTTCTTTACCCACCACTCTTATCTCGTTAGTCAATTGTTTGTTTTATGTTTAACAATTTTGTGGAGGTATAATTGACATTGAACATAATCATCATCCTGAGTCAAATTTTTAAACTTAGTTCTAGGAATCCTTAGTGCCCCATGAAGTTGTTGGGGGAGGAGAGTTGGACAGTATTGCTGAAGAGGAGGCCAAACTGGGGCATGGCTCTTCCTACCCCTCTTCTACCAGAATACTCTGCATTTGTCTGTTATAGATACACAGGGATTTCCTATAAAAACCATCATGGAACTTAGGAGGCATATCCATGTGGAAAATGAACAGTGCTATCAGCCTTGGCAAAATATCAAATGAGAGGAATACACAACAAGTATTTGAGGAGAGGGTGGGGCTTCAGCTGGATCTGGAAGAGGTAAATAAAATATGGTAAGGATTCAGAAAGAAGAGGCATAGTAGAGTAAAGCCAGGCATTTGAAAGGTTTATCCTGGGAATTTGGTGTAAAACCAGCAGTTCATATAGCAGAGTTCAAGGTGGGAGAAATTCGAAATAAACCTTAAAAGATTGGGGGTCTTTGAACCCAAGCTGAGAAATCTGGATTTTACTTATGGACTGACATGACAGTCATCTGGAATGCATGTTAAAAATGCAGATTCCTGGCCCCACTGCAGACTGACTCCTCTCTGAAGGTGGGGCTTAGGAATCTGCACCCCAGGTTATTCTGATGCAGGTGATTGGTGTGCCACTGTGATGTTTGGTGAAGGCTCATGGACAATTTTTGAAAAGGAAGTGATCTGATCAAGCAATATTTGAGCAAAGTTAATTTGGAGGTTGTTCGCAGGATGGAATTAGAAAGGATGGACCCTGGAGACACAAGCTTCAGTCTGGATGCTGTTGCAGTAAGTCCAGATCTGGGGTGGTGGTAGAAATAATGAAAGGAGGGCGAATGTTAACAAAGACTCTTTTAAGTTTCATGACTGGTTTGGCTTTGGGGAAATTAAGGAAAGGAAGAAGTGAGAAGTGACTTAAGTTTTTAGCTTAAGTGACTAGGCGAAAGAAGGTTCCACTGAAAGAAATTGAAAGGTCAGGAGTGGAGAGCTAGTTTGATAAACTGGACTAAAGTGGTCAGACATGCATTTGGAAAAGACAGAGCAGGCAGTTGGTGATGCAGACATGAGGCTTGAGAGAGGTCAAATTTGCAAAATGACTGTTCTGCAGGTAATAGTTGAAATTGTGAGAGCGGATTGGGTTGATACCAGAGAGGATGAAACAGGAACTGTGGAGGATTTTGGAGGGGGTCTCAGGAGGAGGAAAAAGTACTACTGAAGGAGTTGGGTATAGCTGTGGCAGAGCTCTTGCACTGAGTAAAGAAGTAGCAACAAAGAAGATGGTGGTAAGAGGGGAACACCTATTTAATATGAAGAAGTCCAACTTGTGGCTTGCGGTGTGATATTGTGATACAATAAGAAATATATATTTGGTTTCTGCTCCTGGTTCCTGGCATGCAGCTCCTAAAACCCTTGGAATCTCCTAAGTGGTAAATGTCTTTTTATATGCTAATGAGATGACTGATGGCTGGGGCTCATGGATGGGCGGGGCTGATTGTCAGGGGAACCAACTCTGTGATTAGGGGGTTGGAAATTTTATTCTCACCCCCCAACCTGTGGGGAGGAAGTGGGGCTGAAGGTTGAGTTGATCACCAATGGCCAGTGATTTAATAGGTCATGCCTATGTAATGAAACCTCCATAAAATCCTAAAAGGACAAGGCTTGGGGAGCTTCTAGTTGCTGAATGAGGGGAGGTACCTGGAGGATGGCATCCCTGGGGAGGGCATGGAAGCTTGGTTGCCTCTTTCCACACACCTTGCCCTGTGTATCTCTTCCATCCGGTTGTTCATCGATTTCCTTTGTAATAGCCTTTATAATAAATGATAAATGTAAGTAAAATGTTTCCCTGAGTTCTATGAGACTCTCTAGCAAATTAATTGAACCCTAGGAGGGGATCGTGGGAACCTTGATTTATAACCAGTCACTCAGAAGTATAGGTCACAACCTGAGGCTTTCAATTGGCACCTGTCTGGCTAATGTCTAAGGCCTGGAATCCTCACAGTGCCAGTTGTCTAGCTCTTAATCCTGTTCATGATGCCAGTTGTAAAGCTACTCGGCCATGCTAGTTGTCGGGATCTTTTACCTGCTGGTAATCCTGCCCCAACTGGGCCGATTGTTGAGCTAAGGCTGGGTCTTGGGCTCCTAGACCCCTCAAGCCCACTCACAGATTGGGTCACCAGACCCCTTCACTCAGGTCTGTGAGCTAGGTAACCGGCCAAAAAGGTGCTTGGTAACTGTAGGTTTGTAAAAGCATGGCTGCGCTGGGTGGACACCTGAGTCCGACGCCCGCCTGCCTGCTTCACCAAACTTTCTTTCTCTCTCAGTTCCTCTCTCTCTCTCTCTCTCTCTCTCTCAAGAACACACAAAGAGCAACAAAACATGAATAGCAACAAAACTAAATGTCACATTGGCGCACTGCGCACTAACTCCACACGCACACACAACTTGCTTACAATGGACGTGCTGAACCACACCCAACTCGACCCAAGGCAAGGGCCCTGACCAATCTATTCTATTTTCCCAACAATCCACCCCTTCAGGGTCCTCGCAGTACAATCTACGTGTGCAGAATCTTCCTCAACGTTCCCTTTGTGAGGATAAATTACCCTTACATTCACACATCGCACATTCCATCCCAGTCCCAAAAGTCTTTAGCTTGTTGCAGCACCAACTCAAAAGTCCAAAGTCTCCTCTGAGACCAAAAGCAAAAGTCCTTCCAGCTGTGAACCTGTCAAGAGTCAAAAACAAGTTTATCTACTTCCAAGATACAGTGGGATAGACATTGGATACACATTACCATGCCAGAAGGGAGGAATAGAAAGGGAAAACAGTCCCCAAACAAATCCAAAACCCAAACAGGGCAAACGTTAAGCATACTGGGACACCTGGACCCCTAAAGCGTTTGGCAACCTCACTCCTATAGCTCTGCCAAGTGCAGCCCATTGAGCTGCCCTGGTGCCTGTGGCTTTTCCAGGCTGGTGCTGCACACTGCCAGCAGCCCCACAGTTCTGGGCTCCTGGCAGCAGTCCCACCATCCTGGCTCCACTAGACATTTCCTCAGTGGGGGTTCTCTGTGGGGGCTCCAACCCCACTTATCTGCTTCACATCGCTCCATAAATGACCTCCGCAGCGGCTCCACCCCTGCAGCAGGTCTCTGCCTGAGTCCCCCAGCTTATTCATACATCTTCTGAAATGTAGGTGGAGGCTGCCATGCCTCCACTGCTCTCAGGTACTGTTGGCCTGCAAACTTAACACAATGTGAATACCACCAAGGTTTTTGGCTTTTTGTCTTCGGAGGTGCTGAGGCAGGATTGCTCCAGCCAGAGCAGCTGGGATGCAGGGAGCAGTTTGCCGAGGGCAATGACACCTCAGGTCTGCCCTCCATGACAAACTCAGTTTTTCTAGTATGGGAGGGGCGCTCTCCCAAATTTCTCAAACGCCTTTAGGGCATTTTTTTCCCATTGTCTTGGCTCTTAGCATCTGGCTGCCTCACTGCCAAGATAATGTCTTTAGCAAACAGTTTTATCTGCTTCATTTTTCTCCTGCTCTTCGCTTTTACATTCTGGCTTTTTTTTTTTTTTT
>NW_007726737.1:506339-517776 GCF_000696425.1 Galeopterus variegatus
CGCACCTCGCTCAGCCAGTGAGCGGGAACCGGTCTGTATGTGGGATCCGAACCCTCGGCGGGAGGGCGCACTGTAGCAGTGCGCCACCGGGCCGGCCCTACATTCTGGCTTTTGAATGACTTCAATCATCAGCTCAGTACACCGGCTGCTCAGTCTCAGGCAGTTTTTTGCAGCATTTGCCTACACAGTTCAAACAGCTGCATTTGCCCAGTCCATGAAGGAGTGGCTTCCTCGCCTTTATGCATATCTGCGGCTCTTTTGTAACTGCTGCCTCAGAGACAGGTGAATAGTAGACGGAGACTAACTTTTCCACCTTTTCACCAGGTGAAAACATACTTGAAATTCTGCAGGGGCACCCATCCTCAGGTCATCTGCCCATCTGCATGTAGCACTCTTTTTTCGGGTTTTACGGCATCCGTCCAGCCATCGGGTTTAAGTGTCACCCTCCAAGCCATTTGCCTTCAGACAAACGCAACATGCATTTACTACATAATCTCTAAAGCACATTACACTATCCACCCCTAGATCTCATAGTTGGAGTAGCCAGGGACTCTCCATGTTTCTGCTGCTTTACCGTCTCAATTTCTTGTGCACAACAGGTCATGCCTGGAGACGCACAGTTTTCTCCAACTCACCACTGGGTTGGTCATCTTCCCTGCTGTGAGAAGCAGGAGTGGCCAGTTGCTGCACGTCACCCTCCAGGACATTTATCTGTGCTTCCAACAACTCTGCCTTCTGCTGCAAATCTCGATCATTTTGCAGCATAGTGATCAGCAGCCAGGCTCTGGTCAGCAGAAAAGTGGCCACCAGGCACCACATGCTCAAGTACAGCCACATTTCCTCCCCTTCCCAAGGGGTTTTGTGTTGTAGTACCTGGTCTATGCTGCCTTGCAGTATACTGTGCAGCAACCAGATCCCCGTCAACAGGAAGGTGGCCACAGGGCACAGCATATACACAAGTAGCCACATTTCCTTTTTCTTCCAAGGGCTTTCAGCTCCTGTATCTGCTCAGAATCCTGTCACAGACTGTGCCAATTGTGGCGTAATCCTGCCTGACTACACCAATTCATTGGGGTCTGCTGTGGCTTGGAATCCTGTCGACATTGCCAGTTGTAGCGCTCTTAATCCTGTTCACGACGCTAGACCACGCCAGTTGTCGGGCTTTTTTACCTGCTGGTAATCCTGCACCAGATGGGCTGATTGTTGAGCTAAGGCTGGGTCTGGAGCCCACAGACCCCTCAAGCCCATTCACAGACTGGGTCACAAACCCTTCACATGCCAGGCTGGGTCCCCAGACCCCATACATGCCAGGCTGGGTCACCAGACCCCTTACATGCAGGTCTATGAGCTAGGTAACCAGCCAAAAAGGTCCTTGGAAGCTGCAGGTTGGAAAGCACGGCTGCGCCGGGCGGACGCCCAAGGCCAACACCTGCCCACCTGCTTCACTAAACTCTCTCTCAATCGGACTCTATCTTTAGGTATGTAGTGTCAGAATTGAATTGAATTATAGGATACCCAGCTGGTGGCCTCTGGAGAATTCCTTGGTGTGTAGACCTATACACACATTTTGTTGACCAGAGGTGCAGTATTCTGTGCCATGTTGTGAGTGACTGTGTAAGAATGTAGAAAAACATTTTCTTCAACTGATCATAGCTGTTGTAGATGCATTTGCTTTTTCAACAAATATTTAATGAGCCCTGATTACAATTCAGGGGCTAGGCATAAACTTTTTGAACAAGGTTCCTGTTCTCAGAGTTTTTATTCTGGAAAAGAAGATAGACAAATAGCAAAGAAATGCATAAATAATTGAAGTTTTTATTTAAAATGTAATATGTTTTTGACTAGGTGATTCGTTTATATAGCTCAGAAATTTAAATTATAGAAAAAGATACACACAGATAAGTCTTGTCTGAGTCTGTTTCCAACTCCATTGGTAACCTTTTTTTTAGAAATCAGTTCTTTGTTTATCCTTCCATTATTTCTTTAGGTAAATTTGAGGAAATATTGATATATAATTTTAGATTGTAGAGGAATGAAACAGGGAATAAAACAAGGTAAAGTAATAGGGAATGATTCAAGTAGAACAATAATAGATAAGGCTGTTGACAGAGAGGGCGTTTTAGCTGAATACCTAGTGAGGGAACTGAGCTGGCCATTCAGAGATCTGAGTGTTTCAAAAGAAACAACAGAGACCCGAAGATGAGAACACTCCTGGTGAGGGGTAGAGTGGCTCTGGATAAGGTCAGAGAGATAGTGAGGAGTCAGATCACACGGGCCTTGGATCCATCAGATGGCTTTAAGCTAAATTTTAAAAAGAGCACTGTGGCCACTGTCTTGAAAATAGATTATAAGAAGGAGTAAGAGTAGCAACAGGGAACTCAACAGGTGAGAGATGATGTTGGCTTGACTAAGGTGATGACAGTGGAGGTGGGGTAGACAGATTCAAGGATGTATGTTTGAAGCTGGATTGAGTGGAAGTAAAGATCTGCTGAGGTCAGGGTAAAATCGTTACCACAGGCATGTTGGGAGTTTCTATGTTTCATGGACGCCTGTCCCAGAGACTGAGCCTCTTCTGCCTGGATATTTTTTTTACCGAAGTCTTTGTGCAGTTGTTATCCCTGACTCTAAAAGATTACTTGGGCAAGGGAGGAATGTGATTGACCTGTTCTTGTCTCATTAGTCCTCCTCCCGCTTCTCCTAACGTGACTTTACTGAAATTTAGGGCTGGCCCGGTGGCGCACTGGAGAGTGCGCTGCTTGGGAGCGCGGCGGCGCTCCCGCCGAGGGTTCGGATCCCATGTGGAGACCGGTTCCCGCTCACTGGCTGGGCGCGGTGAGGGTTCAGATCCCATGTGGAGACCGGTTCCCGCTCACTGGCTGGGCGCGGTGAGGGTTCAGATCCCATGTGGAGACCGGTTCCCGCTCACTGGCTGGGCGCGGTGAGGGTTCAGATCCCATGTGGAGACCGGTTCCCGCTCACTGGCTGGGCGCGGTGAGGGTTCAGATCCCATGTGGAGACCGGTTCCCGCTCACTGGCTGGGCGCGGTGAGGGTTCAGATCCCATGTGGAGACCGGTTCCCGCTCACTGGCTGGGCGCGGTGAGGGTTCAGATCCCATGTGGAGACCGGTTCCCGCTCACTGGCTGGGCGCGGTGAGGGTTCAGATCCCATGTGGAGACCGGTTCCCGCTCACTGGCTGAGCGTGGTGCGGGAGCAACACTGAGGGTTGCGATCCCGTTGCCGGTCCCCAGTACGGGCGCAACACCGAGGGTTGCGATCCCGTTACGGGTCAGTAAAAAAGACAAAAAAGGAAAAAAAAGAAATCTAACGTTCCTATCAAATTTCAAGGGAATTAAAAGATAACATGTTCCCTCCTTAAATAACAGTAGTTATAGAAACCCTTGAGCTTCCCACAGTGCCTCCTTGTTTCCTTGACTCCAGTGGTAATGTCCTTATCTCAGCCTCTAGGTTCCTGTTTCTCAGCTGGGCACTGACAGCAACTGCTTTCTCAGTTGAGGGCAAGACGGACTTATTTGTTGGACAGTGAGGTTTTCAGTAGAAGCAGGTTTATCTTTTTTTTTTTTAAAAAAGATGACCGGTAAGGGGGTCTTAACCCTTGATTTGGTGTTGTCAGCGCCCCGCCCAGCCAGTGAGCGAACCGGCCATCCCTATATGGGATCCGAACCCGGGGCCTTGGTGTTATCAGCACCGCACTCTCCCGAGTGAGCCACTGGGCCGGCCCAGAAGCAGGTTTAAATAGCATTTCTCCCCTCAGTATTGAAGATTCCCCCCACCCCCCACCCCGCACTCCATTTGTGTGTTGATGGGCCCCAGGGAAAGTGCTTCTTTTTTTTTCTTCCTTTTTGTCTTTTTTCATGACCGGCAACGGATCGCAACCCTCAGTGTCGCGCCTGTACCTGACTGGGACCGGCAACGGAATCGCAACCCTCAGTGTTGCGCCCACACCTCGCTCAGCCAGTGAGCGGCGGTCTGTATGTGGGATCCGAACCCTTGGTGGGAGCGCCGCTGCGCTCCCAAGCGGCGCACTGTAGCAGTGCGCCACTGGGCCAGCCCAGGGAAAGTGCTTCTGTTAAACTTCATCTGCCAGGCTCCTGTGTTTATCTTCTCTCTTGAACTCCCCTTGAGCTGGAGTTTTCAGGTTCACTGTCAGGTTGGAGTGGTGTGTGCTGAATGACTAGTTCATTGTAAGTTGGCTCCATTTAAAAGACTTGGGTTATGGGAGATGTGACCTCATTTCTTGCACCTTAGGGATGACAGAAGGATTTGCCAGTCAAGCCTGCTTCAAGTAATGGAACAAGGAGTAAGTCCATTGGCTTGAGTTGTTCACTGCTAAAATCCATTTCTGCCAGTGTAATTTCAAGGAAAAGTTGAAGTTGATTGTGTGCTACCTGCCTTCTGGTCTGAGGAAAACCAGACTTCCCTTTAAGTAATAATAATTTAAAAATGAAACAAAAAAACATTTTTATTTTGAAATGATTTTAGACTTGCAAAAAAGTTGCAAAAATAATATAGAGAATTCTTGTTTACCCTTTACCCAGATTCATTAAATGTTAGTATTTTGCCACACTTGTTTTATTATTTATTCATATTTTCTTATATATGTATGTTTGTTTTTGAAATGTTTGAGAATAGTTTGTAGACATGATTCCCCTTTACATCTGAATACTTCCTAAAAACTTCCTAAATGTTTGCTAAAACCAGAATATTCTCTTACATTGCCATAGTATAATGATCAAAATCAGGAAATTAACATTAATATAATATCTTATACTATATTACTGTTATCTAATCTAGAGACCTTATTCAAATACTGTCAGTTGTCCCATTAATGTCCTTTACCTGGCCCAGTATCATATGTTGTATTCACTTGTCATATCTTTTTAGTCTTCTTTAATCTGGAATATTTTCTCAGCCTTTCTTTGTCTTTAATGAATTTGGCATTTTAGAAGAGTACAGACAGTTATTCTGTAGAATGACCTTCAATTTGACTTTGTCTGATATTTCCACATGCATTCAAGATGATGCATTTTTGCCTGGAAATTGCAGAAATGAGGATGTGCCCTTCAGAGCATCATATCATGAGGCACATAGTGTCACTCTGTACTATTACTAGTGATGAGAACTACTTTGATCTCTTGATTTAAAGTGGTGTCTGCCAGATTTCTCCATTGTAAAGTTATGTTTTTTTCCTTTGTAATTAATATCTTGTGAAGAGATATTTTCAGAATGTAATTATTCAGTTTCTCGGTAATGTTTGGCCCACTAGTTTTAGGATCCACCGATGAATCTTATCTGAAGCAATTATTACTGTGGTGGTTGCTAACAGTGATTTTCTACTATTATTAATTGGAATCCTGCTGTAAGGAAGAGTTGTCCTGTCTCCCTCATTTATTCATTCAATCTTCTATTTACTTATATCAGTATGGATTATTTTATTTAACCTCTTTAAGCTGGTTCCTCTGTCCCTTTTTTCCCCCTCTCCACTTTTAACAGCTTTATTGGAGGTATAATTTACATACCACATGATTGCTTCATACACCATAAAAGTATAGTTTGATGGCTTTTAGTAAATTTGTACATTTGTGCAACATTGCTGCAACTCAGTTTTAGAGCACTTTTGTTACCCCCAAAATTCCCTTGTGGCTGGCTGATTAGATCATTTGGTTAGAACAAGGTATTTTAATTCCAGGGTCAAGGGTTTGGTTCCCCCTAACAGCCAGCTACCAAAACAAAAAATTCCCTTGTGCCCATTTGTTCTTATTCCTGGTTCACAACCTCAGCCCCAGGTAACCACTGATCTACTTTCTGTGTATAATTTTGTCTTTTCTAGAAATTTTTTAAAATGGAATTATGTAATATATAGTTTTTGTGTCTGGCTTCTTTTACTTAGCATAGTGTTTTTGAGGTTAATCCATGTTATTATATTAGTAGTTCATTCATTTTCATTGCTGAGTAGCTCCATGATATGGATATATGCAATTTTGTTTATTCCCTTACCAGTTAGTTGATGGACATTTGGATTGTTTCCAATTTGGGGCTATTATGAAAATGCTGCTATGAACATTCTTGTGTAAATCTCTGTGTGGACATGTGTTTTCATTTCTCTTGGATATATACATAGGAGTGGAATTGCTGGGTCTTATATATTAAACTTTTAAAGAAAGTACCAATCTATTTTTTACAGTTTTTCAAAAGCCATTTTACATTTCCACCAACGTGTGTGAAAGTTCCAGTTTCTCCACATCCTGGCCAGCACTAGGTTTTATTAATCTATTTGATGATAGTCATTCCAGTCGGTATGTGGTAATATCTTACTATGGTTTTAATTTTCATTTCTCTAATGACTAATGGTATTGAGCATCTTTTCATGTGTTTGTTAGCCATCGTATGTCTTCTTTGGTGAAATGTTTATTCAAATATTTTACCTATTTTATAAATTGGGTTGGTTTTCTTCTCAATAGTTGTAGGAGTTCTTTGTATATTCTGGATACATGTCCCTTATTTATATTTGAAAATATTTTCTCCCAGTTGTGGGTTTTTCTTTTCGTCCTCTGTAGTGTTTTTCTAAGTTCTTCATTGTAATGAAGTCCAGCTGTTATCAAGTTTTTATTGATCATGCTTTTGGTGTCATATCTAATAAATCTTTGCCTAGTCCAAGGTCAAAAAAAAAAAAAAAACTTTAGAAGGTCCAAATTCTAAGAAGTGGAGAAAGCAAGAAAATAGTGTCAATAGCTAACACACTGAGAATAGTGAGTTATTCCATAAAGTCAAAGTCCACACAGACAAATAATGTCTGGCACCTAGACCCCACAGACAGCACATACTCAGAAGGCAGTCTTCAGCAAGGTCATCAAACCTGTCCCTTGTGGTATACTCTGGGCTCTTGAGACAACATCTGGAAGACCTTTCTCCCAGCTTCCCTTAAATTTCTAAGTGCACTGTGATAAAACACTATACATATCTGTATGTATGTGCCTTTAGGATCCAAGCGATAGGTTGCCTATCTCCCAGGAAATATTTTAGGATGAGACATCAAAGGAAAGAGGAACAGGAAGAAAATATATTTATATATGTACAAGGCCATGCACAGGCCTTTAAAAAAAAAAAAAAAGAGGATCTTAACCCTTGACTTGGTGGTGTCAGCCCCACACTCTCCCAAGTGAGCTAACCGGCCATCCCTATATAGGGATCTGAACCCATGGCCTTGGTGTTATCAGCACCACACTCTCCCAAGTGAGCCATGGGCTGGCCCCTAGTTTTAATTCTTACATTTAGCTCTCATCTCATTTGAGTTAATCTATGGTATAAGGTAAGAGTCTAAATTCATTTTTTTTGCACATGGATATCCAGTTTCAACATCATTTGTTAAAAAGACAATCCTTTTCCTTATTAAATTGCCTACGCATCTTTTTGACCATAAAAGTAAGAGTTTATTTCTGGACTCTATTGTGTTTCATTGGTTTATATGTTCTTATGCCAGTGCCATATTATCTTAATTGCTTGTCCTACCTGAAGTGTGTGTGGAATAATTGTTGCCCACTCCTTGTATTCTTTCCCCCTTCACTTGTGAAAGGGCTGAGGGGATATCAGATCATTTGGTACCAGCAGGAATGAAAGTGGTAACTACCATCCCAGTAATGTTTACTATGGGCTACGCACTGTGTTTTATGTGCTTTATCTGAATTTTCAAACTTGATCTCTCACGACTATTCAGTGGGGGTTATGGTACCTCCTCTCTCTGGTCTTTTTTTTAAATTTTATTATTATTTTTTTTAAAAAGATGACCGGTAAGGGGATCTTAACCCTCGGCTTGGTGTTGTCAGCACCACGCTCACCCAATGAGCGAACCGGCCATCCCTATATGGGATCTGAACCCGTGGCCTTGGTGTTATCAGCACCGCACTCTACCGAGTGAGCCACAGGCCGGCCCCTCTCTCTGGTCTTTACCCGAACATTCCAGTTTGTGTGGTTTCAGCATTGAAGATGATTCCTACTATCAGCACTTTGCCTGGCTGAGTCACCAGGAAGTGGTAGCTGCTGCTGCTGCATGGCTGTGAGGTATAGTAGCACCCTGAGACTCTTGGAAAACTTTATACAAGTCATACATGTTTTTGTCTTAAAGATCAAACAATATAGATGTCTTGAAGTAAAGAGAATATTCCCCATCCTTCTCCTGCCCAATCCTTCATCCCATCCCTCTCCCCAAGATAATGCATGCCCATTAACAGGTGAGAATGTATTCTTACAGACCTTTGTTTTTGCACAAACACATTCAGATGTCCTGAGAACTGTCCAGAGGTACTTTTCTTCCCAAGAACTCTCTCCTCAGTTACTCTGCTTTCAACTAATCTTTATTTTTCAGCTGGGCATTTTCCTGTTTGGACCTAGATTGAAGAACTCAGGCTTGTTTTCTTTTAAACTTTGACTCTGCAAACTATAGCTTAATGTTTGTGCCCTGTTTGTCCCTTAAGCCCTCCTGTTCCCCAGGGATCATGTATAGGAACAAGAAACATGTTAGATAATTGGTTCTGTAAAATATTAGATTATTCAAAATATTATTTTCCAGGTGAGGTCTGTTTATTGGCTCCTAAAGTAAGTTCCTTGCAAGCTGCTGATTGGAGGGTCAGCTAATGGTGTATCCATTGAACTTAGTCAAAGAGAGTAAGTATGAATGCTTTTGCCTATCTTTAAGTACTGTGTATATGTGGCTAAAAAATGTCTGTAAACTGGATGAAAATACTGGAACTTGATGGTGAATCCTCGTGATTTATGTAATCACTAATTACTCTTCATGAATTTAGATTTGCTGAAGTTAGGCTCTTTTGATATAAGGCTCCCCTTAAGTAGCCTGTGCATGGCCTTGTACATATATAAATATATTTTCTTCCTGTTCCTCTTTCCTTTGATGTCTCATCCTAAAATATTTCCTGGGAGATAGGCAACCTATCGCTTGGATCCTAAAGGCACATACATACAGATATGTATAGTGTTTTATCACAGTGCACTTAGAAATTTAAGGGAAGCTGGGAGAAAGGTCTTCCAGATGTTGTCTCAAGAGCCCAGAGTATACCACAAGGGACAGGTTTGATGACCTTGCTGAAGACTGCCTTCTGAGTATGTGCTGTCTGTGGGGTCTAGGTGCCAGACATTATTTGTCTGTGTGGACTTTGACTTTATGGAATAACTCACTATTCTCAGTGTGTTAGCTATTGACACTATTTTCTTGCTTTCTCCACTTCTTAGAATTTGGACCTTCTAAAGTTTTTTTTTTTTTTTAAGTTTGTTGCTCACATTCCTGTGGCAGTGGTCAGGGGACCACTGAATGTTCCATATAGGTCTCTGCTTCCGTTCTTGTGAGGTTTTGATTTTGTCAGGAATCTCTATAAAGAGAAAGAAGGAAGTTGCTTTTGCAAACCATCATTTCCATGTCTAAGGTAGAAAGGTACTTTTTTTGTTTGTTTTAGTGGCAGGCCAATAAGAGGATTGAAACCCCAACCTTGATGTTATTAGCACCACACTAGACACTACTATTGAACCAATAACACTAAAACCAAGTTGGAACACTTGTGTGCGATACTGTTTACGTCGAGTTCTTGAAGCTACTCTTTTTTTTTTTTTTTTTTTTTTTTTTTTGTCTTTTTCCATGTCCGGCAACGGATCGCAACCCTCAGTGTTGCCCCCGTACCGGACCGGGGACCAGCAACGGGATTGCAACCCTTGGTGTTGCTCCCGCGCCTCGCTCAGCCAGTGAGCGGGAACCGGTCCGGATGTGGGATCCAAACCCTCGGGCGGGAGCGCCGCTGCACTTCCCAAGCGGCGCACTTATCCAGTGCGCCACCAGGCTGGCCCTTGAAGCTACTCTTTGCAGAGTATATGACATGACAAATTTGTCTTTGCTTTACCCGTTCCTGACACAGCCATCATAGCCTATCCTGGATGTCTTTTACTAGCTCTGAAGCTATTTCCCAGAAAGGGTTAGGGAAACATCTTACCTGCTTGTCCCTTGTATCCAGACATGTTTCTTCTTTTGTTTGTTTGTTTGTTGCATTTTTTGCAGCTGGCGGGTATGGTATCTGAACACTTGACCTTGATGTTATAACACCACGCTCTATCCAACCTCACTAACCAGCCAGCCCCCAGACGTGTTTCTTTCTTAAGACACCTGGTCCTTCTTCAAGTTGCCATCCTACACATCATGGAGACTATGAGAGAAGACAAAGAGTGAGAAATGACTGTTGCAGAGACATAAGAGGTTTGGAATTCCATTAGTCAGAGAGGAGAATCCACTCTACTCTGATGCTTGCCCAGCTGGCTTGTCTCACACTCTGTCTAGGCACAGGCTACCCACACCTTCTGAGGATGGTGGGAGTGTATATTTAGCTTCTCTCTTCCTTATTTGAATTAAAGTCAAGCCAGCTGGGTGTCAGGCCACTTGTATTCATTGTTTCTGGCACTAAGGATTAATATGGTGGGATGCAGAGAGGCAAACATTGAGCAGTGTGTGCAGAAGGAGGGTTCTCTTCCCTTAGCCCTGAGGTACTGTACGATGGGTGGCCTATGGCTACAAGGGAGAGTGGGATTGGATGCGGTGTTGATGAGAAGGCAGTGGTATGCTCTAAGGCACTTCACTCACAAAGGGCCTTAGCAATGGAAGGGAGTTTCCACCCTGTGTTTTGTCTTATACCTGAAGGTTAGGGATAACGGAGGGGACAGAGAGTAAATGTGTGTTTCACGCCTGTTTAAGAGGCAGTGTGGAGTCAGACAAACTTGAGTTTTAATCTAGGCACCACTACTTTTTGGTTGCTTAATTACAGAAAAATTAAAAGTTAAGTTTGCTGAGCCTTGAATTCGTCAGTAAACTGAATGTAAGGTTTTTGTTAGGATTAAATGAGATAATATGGGTAAAGTGCCTAGCAGGTACCTGATATTCATTAAGAACCCAAACTGACAGTCACAAATGCTAGTTTGTTTTCCCTTCATTTACTGTGCTTATCCAACAGAATATTCAACAGAATATTGAGCACTTACTATGTGTTGGGCACTGTACTGGGGATATCAGCTGGAGGAAAATGTGCTTTTTGCTCCTAGTCAGATGAATTAGTTCATTATTAAAGCTAGTATATTATGAACAATGATGGTGGCCTGCACAGAGATGAGGCATCCTATCCAAACTGGAGAGTCAGGGAAGGTTACCTGGAGAAGGTAAATGTTTGAGCTGATTTTTTTAAAGTCAGGTGAGGGAGAAGGAAAGGACTCCAGGGACCAGCACTTGTAAAGGCATGATGGTCTGAGATAGCATGAAGCACATGGGGAGCCACTAGTGCAGTTGTTTTTCAAGGGATACAAGCCTGAGTTTTCATTTCCTTAGCCCTTTTCTCCAATTACTTTTTAGTTGGCGGGGGGGGGGGGGGGGGGGGG
>NW_007726737.1:517867-547716 GCF_000696425.1 Galeopterus variegatus
GGTGGGGGGGGGGGGGGGGGGGGGGGGGCGCTTGCCCTTATGGGGATCTGAACCTTTGACCTTGGTGTTATCAGCACCGTGCTCTAACCAAGTGAGCAACCAGCCAGTCCCTCTTCCATCACTTTGGTATGTCTGTTGTGTTGCTTTGGTGGGGCAAGATGTAGATTTCTGAAACAGGACTAAGTGAGCTGGGACTGTGAATCTGCTGAGTGTACATAACACACATATACACACACATGCACATGCTCAGTCTTGTAAAGCCATTGCAGGATTTGATTCTTTCCTTTGTATATGCTTTTCTACCATAAGTGCATAGTGTAATTGTTCCTGGCACAGTATTTCCATAGTTTGGGTCTTGCGTGGAGGTCCATTTTCTGTGACCTCATTTTGAGGTTACTGGCATCAAAATCTAGTTTTAGTATTTATTTATTTATTTATTTATTTTCCTTTTTGTCTTTTATACTGACCAGTACGGGATCGCAACCCTTGGTGTCGCACCCGTACCGGGGACCGGCAACGGGATCGCAACCCTCGGTGTTGTGCCTGCGCCGCGCTCAGCCAGTGAGTGGGAACTGGTCACCACATGGGATCCGAACCCTCAGCGGGAGCGCCGCCGCGCTCCCAAGCAGCACACTCTCCAGTGCGCCACCAGGCCAGCCCATAGTTTTAGTATTTATGTTGTTCTTAGTCCACTATCATTTTGAATATTGGCAGTGATGCTTTGTGATTTTTTTTGGACTCTCCTTGAAAAAGAGCTCATGGCCTTTGCAGGAAAAGAGGGCAATGTCACGTGGCTTCTGTAGGCTATTTGTTGTGTCACCATTTCTGTAGCTGTAGACAGGAATCTTGGATCTTTCTTGGCCATTATTCACTTATCTTTTTTTTTTTTTTTTTTTTTTTTTTTTTTTTTTTTTTTTTTTTTTTTTTTTTTTTTTTTTTTTTGGTGTGTGGCCTGTATAGGGATCCAAACCTTTGACTATTTTCTTATCAAAATACAAGGTCCTCTCCCTGTTTTTGTGTCTTGAATATAATCTGAGCAAAAAAAAAAAAAACCCTCTCTGCTAATTCCTTCCTAGTAGCTACTTTGAAAACACATGATGAGGATGTCAGAATTCCATTCAGAATTATCCCAGATGAATGACTTCTTATGGACAGGTATTTTCCCCTGGATGCAGCCATGAAAGCAGGCCCACCCTTTCCTGCAGTTGTGAAAATTGGAGAATATTCTGTGAATTCAGTTTAGGAAGTAAGTGAACAGTGCTGAACAGACTGTTTGAGACCCAGAACTACAAACCTGGTTCAGAGGTTTTGCATAAGAGGAAACACTGAATGAGAAGATGAATGAGACTGACTCTCTCTCCCTGAGATCAGCCAAAATTGAAGCCCGTTCTTCGGAGTTCAGAAAGTTTCTCTCTCCTTCTTGCCTCTAAATTCTACTCCCTGAATTCTCCTGTACCATTGTGGCTACTGGAAATAAAGTCACTTCGAGTAAAAATAATGTTGGTGTTTAGTTCCATTTTCTTTCTTTTTTTTCCTACCAACATGGGATAGGATTTAAATCTGTGTAGTTGGCAAAATTCTTAAAGAGATGAAATTGCTGTGAACTCCAGGGTCAGCAGGGGAATTCTGTGCTCCTGTTTGAATTTGTTATACATAACCATGAAAAGCAGACCAAACCAGAGGCAGCTGAGAGAGTTGGTTTAGGGAGCAGTAGATGTAAAATGCATTTCAAAGATCATTTTTGATCTTTCAGAATTGGTTGGTGAGGAGGGAGATACTGGCTAGTTTCTCTGCCACTTCCAGACTTGCCTTAGTCCTAGCCACACTGGTTTTAGGAGAGGGAAGGTAACCACTTATGTAAAGTCATGGATGGTGAAAAAGAAAGATGTACTTTTTTTTGGACAGAGAGGAAAGCTTTCTGAGTGAGAGAGTAAGGACACATGAGCAGCCTTACACTGGTGGGGTCTTAAAGTCTTAGTCCTTGTTGAAGCCAGCTTTGATCATGCAAGGGCAGCAGGAAAATCACTGAAAACTCCCTGAAAATCTGGTGTTCTTCCCCCAGGGCTCTAGTGGCGACCAACACTGGTTGCCCAAGAAATGCTGAAGAAGACTCTATTGCTTACCTGAGGACCACTGTAGCATGGTGTCTGTCCTCCTAGGTCTGTAAATGTTCCCAATCATTTCTCTCCCCTTCAGGCTAACTGACTTCAAGGATGCAGCTGCTACTACTGGAGGCGTGTGGCATCTTATCTGAGCCAGGCCACGAAGCCGTGTGGCCATGATGTGGGCCCCTCATGGCCTCAGCAGGAACAGAGCACTACAGTATTGGCCTCTGCCGGGGCAACAGCTTCAAGCAGAGTGGTCCCTCAGGCACAGTGCCTGCCCTGCCACCAGAGAAACCCTCTGAGGGCAAAGTCTGGTCTCAGGCCCATCAGCAGGTGAAGCCAGTCTGGAAGCTGGAGAAGAAGCACGTGGGGTCATTGTCAGCAAGGTTGGGCCCAGGCCTCTTGGGTGTCCCACCCCAGCCAGCATATTTCTTTTGTCCCAGCACTTTATGTAGCTCTGGGACCACAGCTGTCATTGCAGGCCACAGCAACTCTTGTTACCTGCATTCTTTCCCGGACTCATTCAGCAGTACCTTGCTGTACCGCCGCTCCAACTATAAGCACAAACCATACCAGCAGCTGGAGTCGTTCTGCTTGCGTTCAAGCCCACCAGAAAGAAGACATTTTTCTCTCCCTCAAAAGAGCCTCCCTGTCAATCTCACTGCCAGTAAGGCCACTTCCTCCACAGTCTTCCCCATGGCCCAGTCTCTGGCGTCTTCATCTGCAGACCCATACCTCTCACTGGCAGCAGCTGGAGAAAGCTCTTCAGGGAACAGCCTGGCCGCTGCTGTCTCAGGGAAGATCCCATCCCCACTGTCCTCCCCCTACAAGCCCATGCTGAATAACAACTCCTTCATGCGGCCAAATAGCACTAAAGTGCCTTTATCACAGGCCACGGGGGGCCTAAAGCCAGTATCCTCACCCAAGATCCAACCTGTCTCCTGGCATCATTTGGGGGCTATTGGAGACTGTGCCCCCCCACCTCTTGACCGTAAGATGCCCCAAAGCACCGGGACTGTCCTAGATGATACCACTGCCCATATCACCCTATCTACCCCTAGCTCCCTTGACACATTCACCACCAGTGTTGCCTCTTCCCAGTACAACTGGAATAACTTAGCCCCGAGGGCAGAGCCACATCCCTGTGGCCTGGATGACAGCTCTAATTCCCAGGCTCCGACTAAAGCGGTTCGGTTCACTGAGGCTGTGAGGCAGTTGACTGCAAGAGGCTTTGAGGAGATGCCGAGGCAAGCCTACCAATTTGAACAGTCTCATTTCGTGAACCCCAGCTTCCAGTGGAACCTCAGCAGGAACAAGCGGTGGAAACCTCCTGTGGTAGGCCAGCAGTTTCATCGGAAGGATGCTGGATCAGAGGGTAGGATCCTCCCTGGTGCCTCAGACACCTTGGGGTTGGACAGTCCAGTCTTCTGCACCAAACGTATCAGCATTCACCTCCTTGCCTCACATGCCAATGGGTTGAACCACAGCCCTGCCTGTGGGTCGCTAATTGACCCCCCACCACTTGGAGAAGACAAAGCTCCGGTTACCCCTTCTCCTCCTCAGCACCTAGGCGTAGTTGACATGGCCACCCGCCTCTCTTCGATCCATCTGGGCCAGCCTGGGAAGGAAGAGCCTGAGGAAGCCAGGGAGCTGGGCTTACCTTCTAAGGATATTGAGTAAGTTGGGGAAAGTTTTTGGTTAAGTTAGAGTAGTAGAATATATACACCATAATTTGGTGACACTGACCCTATACCTCTGAAGGTTGGTTTTATTTTTTAGCTGCCCTATGATTTTCGGTTAGGGCAGAGTTTAGAAAACTGTAGCTTGCTGGCAAAATCAAATAAAGTTTTATGAGAAGGCAGCCTTGCCCATTCATTTACCATTGTCTGTGGCTGCTTCCTTGTTATTATGGTAAAGTTGAATAGTTGTGACAGACTGAATGGCCTGCAAACTGAAAATATTTACTAACTTGTCCTATAGAGAAGGAGTTTATTGACCCCTGTTTTAGGTTATACCCATGGGAGAAACAAAAATTCTGAACACCAAGTGTTGGGGCCTGTGAGTTTTCTACTTGTTCCAAACCAAATCAGGTTCCCAGTCATTCCTGGTATGACAGCTATCCAGAGTTAGTCCGTAAACGTAGTTAATTCCTTCTCTTGTGTTTTGTTACTTTTCTGCATGCTTGGTCCCACCAAGGCCTTGTTCTGAGTTTCCAGAGAGTGGCCTAGAGAAATTCGAAGTCAATTACCAGATCTTCATTGATTTTTTTTGTATGTAAAATTTCGTACTTACCTGCTTTGTGGAACTTCAAAGAAACTGAAAGACAGAATGCCTCTATGCAGAATGGAAGATGTAAAGTTGAGGAACTATGGCTAGACCTAAGCTTTGAGGGCAAGAGAATTGGGTTGTGAGGTTCAGGCTAGAGATAGCAGATTGGTGATGGGGAAGAGACAAATATTGGGAGGTGATGAAGGAATGAGAATCTCACTGTGACTCTCTTATGGAGTTGAATGGACTGGGGGCACGATTCTTTCTTTTAGTTCAACTACTGACATCCAGCCAGACCAGACTGAGGCTGAAGATATAGAAGAAGAACTAGTAGATGGTTTGGAAGACTGCTGCAGTCATGATGAGAATGAAGAGGAGGAGGGTGAGTAGGGAACCTTTTCACCTTCACCTGGGGGTGGTCATGACCTGCTAGGGAAGGGGGCTAATAATTGTATAGCAGGACCTTGACTCACATTATCATCTATATTAATCATTTGCTTTGGGGGTCTAAATAAAGAGGGTAGTGGCTTCTAGGGAACTTTGGTCTCCAGTCTCCCTGTCCCACTGGTCTTGCATTGTCCCTGCTTCTGTTGAGCTCAAGGAAGGCAGTGCAAGGCTGCAGATGGTGTTTGGGGCTCTCCAGGAAGGGCTGAGCCCAGGATGTTCAAGGAAGAGCTAGGTAGACTTGGTGAGGTTGTGTTGGCAGCCTCTTCCAGTTGTGTTCTCTGCTCTTCCTCCCTCTAGGAGACTCAGAGTGCTCCTCATTTAGTGCTGTCTCCCGCAGCGAGTCAGTGGCAGTGATCTCTCGGTGAGTGTGGGCTGTGGAGATCATTGGTAGATGCTCATTTTCTGTCTCAAAATTATAAAGAGATTAATTACCCAAGCCATTAATGGCCTGAGAACCCTCACTCATTTCCACCAAGCTTTTGTTTGCAACTTATAGTTTTTGAACAGGGAGCAGTGGGGAACCAGAAGCACATCTCAGCAGTTGGTTTCTTAGTACCATGTTTCTTAGACTGCAGTTTGGTTTTTAGGCTCCAAGAAATTGTTTAAGAGGGAAATAATTTCAAGAAGTGTTTAGAAAATTAATAATAAACTAATGAACAAACATGATGTTTGAGGTAAATTCTTAGTCCTTTAGACCACCTACATACAGGTAGTTGCCACCTTGCACTATAAAATGTGTCCCACTATCAGAAACAGTTCTGAGATAGATAGATATACCCGTAACTGGGGCTTTTGAAAATATTCTTTTGAGCTGGCTGGTTAGCCCAGTTGGTTAGAGCATGGTGCTGATAATGCTAAGGTCCAGGGTTTGATTCCTGTACTGGCCAGAAAAAAAAAAATGCTCTTTTTTCCTTTCTGAGGTTAGTTTTACATTGAGAAATAAGACTGACATTAACCTTAGTAATAAATTAAATTAAAAATTCTTTAGCTTTAGGCCTGGCCCATGGCTTACTTGGGAGAGTGTGGTGCTGATAACACCAAGGCCACGGGTTTAGATCCCTATATAGGGATGGCTGGTTGGCTCACTTTGGAGAGCGTGGTGCTGACAACACCAAGTCAAGGGTTAAGATCTCCTTATCATCTTTATAAAAAATTAAAAGTAAAAAAAAATAAAAATAAAATTCTTTAGCTTTACGCCTGGCCCATGGCTTACTTGGGAGAGTGTGGTGCTGATAACACCAAGGCCACGGGTTTAGATCCCTATATAGGGATGGCTGGTTGGCTCACTTTGGAGAGCGTGGTGCTGACAACACCAAGTCAAGGGTTAAGATCTCCTTATCGTCTTTATAAAAAATTAAAAGTAAAAAAAAATAAAAATAAAATTCTTTAGCTTTAATCCAAGTTATTGTGTTGACTGTTTTTGATGGTCTGAGTGATGTTTATCTATAACCAGGAAACCACTGAAGTCAATCTTTTAACGTGTAAAACAGGTAGTTGTAGGATGCTGCATAGCTCAGATGCAGAGTGGGGGAATAGAAAGAATGTTGGATTGTAAATGATGGCATGTCATTGTACTAAAGATTTTTAGAACTTGCTAAAGGATCATTTAAACCACCTTTAACGTTCTTCAGCATAATCGTTTTTGTTCCCCTTACTACTTCCAACCTTGCCTCAGTATGAGGCTCTGTCTTTAAGTAATCATATTGTTATTAAGTATTTAAAAAAAAAAAACCTCCCAAAGCATTAAAGATTTTTTTTTTCTTTTCGAAGATAATTTCTATCAAAAATGTAAAAGAAACAAAATACAAGTATAGAAAATTGGAGTTTTGTTTTTAGTGCAAAATTTCTATTCTAATTAAAATCTAGTCATATATGTCAAGGCTTGCTCAACATATGGAGCACCCAGACTCTGGTTGTTTTCCTTTGCGTCACCCCTGCCTTAAATGAAGCTAAGAGGAAAAGGGGCTTTCCATGTCCTGGTTAGTATGGACAAGGCAAATGCATCTCTCTGAATATGATGATGTGGCAGCAGCTATACCAATTTTAGAGCTCCAAACCAGCAAGGTGGAGGCAGAGCTGTTTGGAAAGTAGGGGAGAGAGAATTCGGACTCTCTGTAAAGGTGGTTAGAAATCTGTGCCCTGAGTCTGGTGCATAAATTCTTACTTTAAGCCTGACTTATCCTCCCTTCAGAAAAGCAGAGCTACTTCTGGTTGTACATATTGGATGTTAACTAAATACCTCTACTCTCCATAAGAAAATGATACTTAACATGTAATTGACTTGTAGTTCTACCATTCCTACACTTAAGGTGATCTGTGTATATATTTAGGCTTGCCTCATGACAGCTACACAGCCCTTTACCTAGCCTTCTTGATATATAAGGTTTTTGTTAATCAAAAGATGTTTTTTAATCATTTGCTCATTAATTAACTCCTACAAATTCTACACACCTTATCTATGTGAGGCTTAAAACACAGTTTTCAAGATGGAGATTGATGAATTCCAAACACTTTGCAATTTATTTATTTATTTATTGGCAGCTGGCCAGTACAAGGATCCAACCCCAGACCTTGGTGTTATCAGCACCAACACTAATCAGCTGAGCTAACCTGCTAGCCCCTCACTTTGCATTTTAAAGATCAGAAGTTTTTTGCATCTAAAATCAGAAGTACTTGTGGATTGCTAAAATCTTATTTTTTTCCTATTATGAAAGATTTATATGTTTATTATAGAAAATTTGGCAAACATAGAAAAACAGAAAGATCATTGAAAAACACTACCTCTGTTTCTCTACCCAGCAATAGTTTTATTGCATTTCCTGCTACCAGGTTCTTTTTCTAAGTATCATGTCATTTTAGAGATGGAAGACATCAAGTCCAATGTAAAAAATTAAGGACCAGAGAAGTTTGATAGCCATTCCAACTTCACAGTTTCTAGCACTGCTAGACTAGGAGCCAGGTCTCTTGAACATAAGTCCAGTACTCTTTTTTTTTTTTGTGACTGGTAAGGGGATCGCCACCCTTGGCGTGGTGTCACCCACACCGCGCTTAGCCAGTGAGCGCACTGGCCATCCCTATATAGGATCCAAACCCGCAGCCTCGGCGCTCCCAGCGCCGCACTCTCCCAAGTGCACCACTGGGTTGGCCCCAGTCCAGTACTCTTGAGAGGCAGCTATCAAGGGTTTTCTGTCTTTTTATATTTAACTAAATTTTTGATTTTGAGATAATGGTTGATTCACATGCAGTTGTCATAAATAATACAGAGAGATCCTCTGTACTCTTTACCCAGCTTCCCCCACTGGTAACATCTTGCAAAACTACAGTACAATATAGTACAACCAAGATGTTAAGGTTGATAGTATCAGGATACAGAGCATTCCATCACTGCAAGAATCCCTCCTGTTGCCCTTATACCACAGCTACTTCCCTCCTACTCCTTAAGCCCCTAGCAACCACTAGTTTGTTCTCTTTTTATAATTTTGTCATTTCAAGAATGTTATACAAATGAAATGATAGCAGTATGTAACCTTTTGGAATTGGCTTTTTTTTTTACTCAGCCATGTTCTCTGGATATTGATCCAGGTTGTTGCAGGTATTAATATTTTATTCCTTTGTATTGCTGAGTAGTATTCCATGGCACGAATGTACCACAGTTTAACTCTTCACCTGTTTAAGGATATTTGTGTTGTTTTCCATCTTTTGGCTATTATGAGTAAAGCTGCTGTAAACAATCATGTACATATTTTTGTGTGACCATAAGTCTTCGTCACTCTGGGATAAGTGCCCAGGAGTGCAATTGCTGGGTCATATGGTAGTTGCATGTTTAATTTTTTAAGAAACTGCCAAAACTGTTTTCCAGAGTAGCTACACCACTTTACATTCTTATCTGGTCGTTGTTTTAAAATCTTAACTCATTCTCCTTGACTTTCAACAATCTTAAATTCTGATACTCAATAAATTAAAAGCCTTTGAAGAAAAAATTTTTGGTAATGAGAAATAGAGTTGAATTAATTGGAATTAATTGAGAATTATAATTTAACTTGACCCAATAAAATTGATTAAAGATTTCTAAGATTTAAAACACTGAAGTGTTTTACATGCAATGCCCATTTCTGTTGTGCTAGAAAGAATTACAGGTAAAGTGATTTTTTTATAAGCTGAAAGTTAATCTTATAATACTATTTGTGCATCATATCAGCTTAGTGTAGAGGGTAATAACTATTCTCTACATTTTTCAGTACAGTTTAAAGAAATGGTCTGGGTCTGTCAGCTTGTACCTGACAGATGGTAGAGGTATTCACTATTTTGAGACCCCTTGGAATAACAGGAGGGACCCACATGGCCCACTGCCCCAGATTCTCAGACATCCATTTGTCAGATCCAGACCTGTGTTACCACACTGTTACTTAAAAATCTAGTGTCAGAAATCATTTCCAAGATAAAGAACATTAACCATCCATGTATCCTAAGGTAAACCTAAATAGAAAATGAGTCAGAAGTATCACTATTTCATTTATTTCTGTTGCTTTTCTTTTATTTTCTTTTAAAAAAATCTCTATACTTCTTAGATCTTTTGTAACTTTTCCTCCTTTTTAATTATCCATATCATTCTTTGTCTTTCCTCATTTATTTCTTTTAGTGTAGCATTTTCTTCTACTAATATCTACCCGAACTCATTTCCCCCTCTCAGAGCCATGCTTTTCAGGGACTTCCCCAGCTCATGGCTTGTCACAGGAAATTTTGGAGCTGCATTACAGAAGGAAGTATTGGAAAACCTTGTCTTTAGGTGACATTTAATGCTGTGGCTGTATGTAGGTTAGCCCTAGCACCTTAGGGATTAATGTTTGCAAAATAATTATTGACTACTTGTCTTTTACAGTCACAATTTAAAAGGCAGCGCTTGGAAAGAATTATATATGATAGTAAGGACACTTCATAGCTGTTGTTTTCCCTTTCTCTACCACATGTTTATTTTTCATCTTAGGAGCTGTGTGGAGATTCTGACCAAACCCCTTTCCAGTCATGAGAAAGTTGTCCGACCAGCCCTCATCTATAGTCTCTTCCCCAATGTGCCCCCTACCATCTATTTTGGCACTCGGGATGAGAGAGGTAAACCTGGCCAAATGTTGAAGCCCAGAAGAGCCCCCAAGAGAAGGATGCTAAGTTGGGAAGAGGTGCCAGAGGGTGGGAGAGGGTTTCCAGAATGGCCGCTATGGCTGCTATTGCCCTGTGCTCGGTTTTCCCACCTGGTTATATGTCTGATACGGGGACCTTTTTCTTGTTTGGCCTTTAGCTGACCATTCCCAGCCTTATTAATCTCATGCTTAGTTCATGCCCTCTAACCTTGTTTCTTTCCCCTTTCAACTTCCCATTTCTTTGTTCCTCATTCCTGCACAGTCCCCCTTTTTTCCCCAAAGTGTGCTCCTCTGATACCCTGATCTGGAACAGTATTTAGTGACTTGCCTACCCAGGGAAGGATGGGCAACTGTGCCATCTTTTTCATCTTTTTGCCATGACTCTCCTGCTCTTCTCCACCCCCCAACCTCCCTTCCCATCCCCTCTATTCTCAGTTGAGAAACTTCCCTGGGAGCAGAGGAAACTGCTGCGGTGGAAGATGAGCACGGTGACCCCCAACATTGTCAAACAGACCATTGGACGGTCGCACTTCAAAATCAGCAAGAGTGAGTCACTTGCCTTCTTGCGAGCCTGTCCTCTTCGCCCCAACAGCAGGCTTTGGGTGGGAGAAGAGCCCTAGATACTTCCTGCTTTGTGGGGGCAATTGGGAACTCTCTTCTAAAGTTTTCAACCTCATAGGAAGGCATAACTCTGAAAGACCTCTGGGCTGAGCCTGTTGCTCAGAATTGGGAGACAGAGGGCCATTGTTTTATCCCTGTCCCCAGAGCCTCATGTAGGACAGCTCCATGGCAACTCTTCCAACTGAGTCTGGGAGCTGTGCCCAGGCCCAGTGGTATTTCTGGGGCCTGTGGGCCTCTGTCTGTCCCAGGGCCTGAGCTGCTAGCAGGTCTGACTCCCTGTTGTGCCTTCTGCAGGAAACGATGACTGGCTGGGCTGCTGGGGTCACCACATGAAGTCTCCTAGTTTCCGGTCCATTCGAGAGCATCAGAAGGTAGGGGCCCTTAACTGAGGAGCTGTTCCCCTGGACTTTGAACTAGGCCAGGAGTGGGGTGGTATTGGGGGCAGGGGAGGGGTATGAGAAGAAGAGGATGACCACAGAGAAGTCAGGAAAGTTTATGGAGGAGAGTGCAGGAGGGGAGTGCAGTATGAGACCCTGGCAGATAATGCACATCTCCAGTTCAGCTGTAGTGTCTTGGGCAGTCACAGCCTCTCAAAGACACATTTTCCTTTAAAGTGTCTTGAGATGCATTGTCTCTTTTTAGTTATTGTTCTTCCTCTGTAACGTCCATTCCCCCAAGCGGATTATGTGTGAAGACTTCTGGTCTCATGTTGGAACAAATGAGTCCCTTGCTCCCAGACTTCCTAAAGGCCAGGTGCTTTCCTGTTTTTGTCCCATAGGCTATCATGGAAAAAGATTTAATAGCTTTTTCTTCACTCTGAATATGAATAGCATTTCTGTCTTAATCACTATAGTGTGTCTTTTGTGTTTTAATCATCTTTTGATGAGTGCTCAACAGTTGTTGGATACCTATGGATCATTAAGATGTGATAGGAAGGTGGAATAGGAGCTTGGAATATTGCTAAAGAAGTTGGAATGGTATGGAGAATCTTGTCATTTTCCTCCTGGTCTCATCTTTGCCCTCTCCCTGCTTTCACCTTGTGTCTGTTCTGTAGCTAAACCACTTCCCAGGCTCATTCCAAATTGGGAGGAAGGACCGGCTGTGGCGGAATCTGTCCCGCATGCAGAGCCGCTTTGGCAAGAAGGAGTTCAGTTTCTTCCCTCAGTCCTTTATCCTGCCCCAGGATGCCAAGCTCCTGCGCAAAGCCTGGGAGAGCAGTGGCCGCCAAAAGTGGATTGTAAAGCCAGTGAGTGGATTGCAATGGGCAGTAGACTATGGTCTGAGAGTGAGAACAACATTGAGATTTGGGCCTGAAGCAAATCTTGTCTCCTTTCCACTTGATTTCTAGCCAGCATCAGCTCGAGGCATTGGTATCCAGGTCATTCACAAGTGGAGTCAGCTCCCCAAGCGAAGGCCCCTCCTGGTACAGAGGTGAGCCTGCTCTCTATCTCACATCTCCCTCCCCATCTTCCCACCTTCTTGGCATCAAGGTTCCCTTCTTACAATGTTCTTCTGCTCTTTGTCCTCTCAGCCAAAGACCTTCCTTAGCCAACTCTCTTAGGATCTTTATCTCAGGGACTGTTAGCTGGCTTTCACCATGGCTCACTTTCCCACTGAGCCCTCTCTCATCTGGCTGGATGAGAAGCTGGCCTTTCCCCTATGTAGGTATCTACACAAACCCTACCTCATCAGTGGCAGCAAGTTTGATCTGCGGATCTATGTTTACGTCACTTCCTATGATCCTCTGCGGATTTACCTCTTTTCAGACGGACTCGTCCGCTTTGCCAGTTGCAAGTATGTGATTGTGGTGAGGTATCACCCTAACATTTTCGGATATTTATACTCCCCAGAGGGAGGGAAGCTAGAGGATACCAAACAGAAAAATAAAAATATAGAAGGTTCTTTACTTCACTGAATCCAGTAAGGTGTTCCTGTGGGAGTAAGGTGGGATAAAGGAGATGAGTTCAGCTGTAGTTTTCTAGAATCTTGCCAGCAGACATACTTCTCAGGCCCTTATGGATCTGAAAAGATCTATGCGCTTGTCCTTTACCTCCTCAGGATTTGGGGAAATATTTGGCCTATTCCTCATCTGCTTTCTTACCATCTTACCTCGCCTTTCTTCTTGCTTCCAGGTATTCCCCTTCCATGAAGAGCCTTGGCAACAAGTTCATGCACCTGACCAACTATAGTGTCAACAAAAAGAATGCCGAGTACCAGGCCAATGCGGACGAAACGGCCTGCCAGGGCCACAAATGGTACCGAGGGCAGAATGTCTCAGTCAAGTGAAGGCTTAGAGGAGTGTAGGGTTCTGGGGTTTGGGGAGTTTCATGGGGATGGTGAATAGAGGATTAATATAAGACCCGAAGATTATATAAACACTTCTCAATTCAGAATTGATCTATTTGCCCCACGTTCATCTCTTAATTCAAAATATCAAAGGAAGAGATATGAAGAAAATACCTTTAGGTCTCTTGTTGCTTTGTCTTTCTCTTTTCTTTTTTACTCATTCCTAGAACATAACCCTAGGTACTCCCTCTTCCTCCCTGCTCAGGGCTCTGAAGGCTTTGTGGAACTACTTGAGCCAGAAGGGAGTCAATAGTGATGCCATCTGGGAGAAGATAAAGGATGTTGTTGTCAAAACCATCATCTCGTGAGTCACACTGCCACTCTGGGTGTGGGGCCTGCCACTGAATCCCCTCTTTTCTCATTGTCCTTCACACTGCTGTGCTCCAGACTTTGATTGTGTTTTGGTTAAGTTTTGAGGACAGGGAATAAGAAGGAGTGGATGAAGTTAAATTCTGCTCATCTACCAAACTACATCCCAGGAGCTCGTCCCAGATCAGAGGCATCTGTGGAGAGTCATATTTCCTGGGTTGCTTCTGCCTGCCTATCTCTGGGCCACTCCATTGGCAGGGCAGTTCTGGGTAGTGCACTCTGAGAGAATCTGAGCTGAGTACTTCCTCATCCCTGTGACCAGGTCAGAGCCTTACGTGACCAACCTGCTCAAGATGTATGTGAGGCGGCCCTATAGCTGCCATGAGCTCTTCGGTTTCGACATCATGCTGGATGAGAACCTCAAGCCCTGGGTCCTGGAAGTTAACATTTCCCCAAGGTAGGTGGTATTCTCAAGACACTCACAGCAAAATTCTTCCTAGAACCTCATGATCCCATTGCCACTCTATTCTTGCTGACTTTGGGAAGATCTTTCTTTCTCTGGAATTTGTGGTTTCCCTTCGTGGTCTTTGTGTTTGCTCATTTCACTCATACTTTGCACTGATCTCATGGTTCTTTGAGAATGGAGAGAGGTTGTTAAAAGTTGTTCTTTTCCAGTTGAGTCCCTACCGTTTGCTTTCCTCTAGCAAACCAAAGTTGTGGGCAGGTTTACTACCCCAAGTGAGGTTATCCACTATCTTTGTGGCAAGAGACTCTCATGATGGTGCTTATGCGTTTGGATGTCTGAGCCCCTTTCATCCTAGGGAAACCAGGCCAGAAACCATTTTGGAGTGCTGCTTTGACCACTCTTTGCATCCTTTCCCTGAAGCCTCCACTCCAACTCTCCACTGGACATCAGCATCAAAGGCCAGATGATCCGTGACCTTCTGAACCTGGCGGGTTTTGTTCTGCCCAACGCAGAGGATATCAGTTCCAGCTCCAGCAGCTCTAACAGCTCCAGCACCAGGTCAGCCTCCTTGCTTCCCAGAGGCTCAGCTGGCAGCTTGACCAGCAGTCCCATTGTGATTCCGGGAAGGGTACTCCCTCCTGCTTGGCATCCCTTGCTGATCAATCTGCCCCTGCCATCCACCCAAACATCACTGCTATGTCAGTGTCCCTAAAAGCATGTTTGGTTATATTGCTTCCCTGCTCAGGAATCTCCACAGGGCCTAGGAATCAAATTTAACCTCCTTATCTGGACATTTGCAACTCCAGCTCCCTTTTCCTAGATGCATCTCTCTTTACTCCTCTTCTTGGCTTTTGTGCTCTGACAACCTGGATCACTCACAGAACCTCAAGGCTGGAAGGAGCCTTAAGGATCAGTTCCAGTCTCCTGTCTGAAATATTCAGTGCCTCTTGCTGTTCCCCTATAGTGTCCTCTCCTCTGCTCATGAGGTTTCTTCCTCCTGAAATGCCCCTCAGCCAGACCTACTTATCGTAACCTCACCTATCCTTCAAAGCCTAGCTCAGGGCAACATCTTCATGAAGCCAGCTCAGTGTGGGCTTTTTTCCTCCATCTCTTCAAAGCACTTAGAACCACTTTTGTGGAGAGGGAGCTAATACTGAGTCAGTACCTATGATGTGCAAGGAAAAACCTGTAACTTATCCTCTCAACAAGCCTGTGAGGTTAGTATTAGTATCTGTAGTTTACAGATGAGGAAACTGAAGATCACTGGGATTATGTGACCCATCCAAGGTCATTCAAATAGAGAGTGATAGGACTAGAGTTCATCCTGATTTGCCTGGTAACAAAACTTGCTTTCCCTGTTGTACCTTGTAGACCCATGTTTGGCTCTGTCCTGTGGTTGTCATTTGACTTATTCCACCTGCCATACCATAAGCTTCTTGGAGGCAGGGGCTGCTTTTCAGTCATCTTTTTGTCTCTCTCAGTAGTGATTGTAGTAATTGTGGTACCATTGATGATAAAACTGAGGTACAGGGAGGTTAAGTCACTTGCCCAGGTCATACACCCAGTAGAGCAGAGCTGGGTTTGTAGTAAGTGTTCACTAAATTAAAACAAACCAAAGTATACAGCAATTAGGCTTATTCTGGGGCCCTCTTTTTTATTAATCACTCAAATTCAACGTAAAGAGGGTGGTGCTCTGTACTCTTAGTTCTTGCATGTACTTTATCTTTGACGACTCTCAGACAGGTTACTTTAGTGGTGTGCATTTTAGTTTGATCTTCTCAAGTAACCAAACATCTATCCATATGTCTTTGTCTTCTCTTGAGAAGAGTGCCTTCCTGAGCTGGTCCTCTCTCCATATTTCCTCAGGATATGAAGCTGCTGACCATACCCTTTGCTTTCTTTCCACCCTGTGCCTTAGCCTACCCAGCTCCCCTAGGGACAAATTTCGAATGGCTCCGGAGCATTTCAATGCACAGAAGATGAAGAAAGCCTATTATCTGACCCAGAAAATTCCTGATCAGGTAGGAGATTGGTCTTCCCCCATGTGCCAGCAGAAAGCTTCACTGGTCAAACATTTGGGACCCTAAGATAACCAGTTTTTTTCTCTCTAGAGTAGGATATCTTAACGCAGGTCTGTAATCTCCTTGATGCATAACAGTTTGTTGGCATGTGCATCATTCTGGGAGAGAGTTGATAGTCTATCACATTTTCAAGAACTGCTGCTCTTACCAGAATGCTGTACTGGCCCTCTCTTGTTGTCAGAACCATAGACCTTTACGCTTTAGGTTTCTTTCCCTGAGGGGTGCAGTGAAATCCTAGGAGGCTTGACCTTCTCATAGCAGATTAGGGAGCCAGATGTAAGAGTGGCAGACATAAGGCTAGGGCCAAATCCAAGTTGCTGGATCCTGATCTTGACTCCATCCAATAAGCCATTTAACCTCTGAGCTCCAGTGCTGCCTCCAATCCTGACCAAGAGTGTCTTCCTCTACCAGCTAAGTTCAGTAGACTTAGGAACAGATAAGGTACAGAGCTGGCCCACCAGGCTGCCATAGTGGTCCCATGTATGTCCCGGAGCTCCAGTATCCTAGGGCTGTGCTTTCTGTCCCCCAGCTTCTTGATCCTCTGCCCCTGGGTTACATTCTCTGTCTTCTTTCTCCCTGTTCCTTGGGCCACAGGATTTTTATGCCTCTGTGCTGGATATTCTGACACCAGATGACGTCCGGATTCTGGTCGAGGTGGAGGATGAGTTTTCTCGCCGTGGTCAATTTGAACGAATTTTTCCTTCTCGAATCTCTTCTCGCTATCTCCGCTTTTTTGAGCAACCACGATATTTCAACATTCTCACCACCCAGTGGGAGCAGAAGTACCATGGCAACAAGCTCAAAGGTGATGTGCCCTCCCTGTCTGTGGGAGGCCATGTTTAGTGAGAGATTAAATCCCAGTAGACCAAGAAGTGGGCCACTCTGGAAAGAAGAATCGGCCTAGTAATTTCACCCTCTTAAGTCCCAATCCCTGCTACTCTTGTTCTAGGAATAGATCTGCTTCGGAGTTGGTGCTACAAAGGGTTCCACACAGGCGTTGTCTCTGATTCTGCTCCGCTGGTGAGTGATGCCAGTGTGGTGATGGGGGCGGGGAGAGATGGCTCTTTCTCAGGCCTCTCTCTCCTCTGCCTTATGAGTGCAGCATGAGCTGGGGTGTAGGTACAGACCCTGTTATTTCTCCCCTAGACCCTGCCTGTGTTGCATGACCCTTTCCTTTCAAGGGAATGATTGCCTCCAGGATTCCCTGGGTGCCTTTCTTTCAAGGATCAAAAAGTGCTTTGTAGGCCTCAACTTGTTGTCTGATTCAGGAGAAAAACCAAGACTTTTACCCATATGGGCCCATGCCTGAAGGGTAGAGAAGGGGAGAGCCCATGATCACTCAGAGGTAGAGCTGGAAAGAGTTCCAACACCCCAAGCACTGCTGTCTAACCTCTGCCTAGCTCTTTTTGTCCTCATTGCTTCCTTTGTTTTTAGTGGTCTCTCCCAACATCACTTCTGACTGTCCCAAAGGGTGACATGATGCTCAGTGCCTTCAGCAAATCTGAGACCAGCAAGCTGGGGTGAGTGTGGCCTGGGCACGGGCGGGGCTGTTGGTTGTGAGTTTGAGGAGTTTTCTTCCTTTTTCTCTTCCCACACCGTGACAAGACCAGCATTCTCCAGCTGGGAGATGGTGGAAGTATCACACTTTGCAGCCACAATATCATCTTCCTGGTGGCTCTTGGTATGCCCAGTGAAGCTGAGCTGGAGCACAGAATCATCTGCTGAAATGGCCACTTTCACCATACCCACTAGCTGTAAGAACTCCTTAGCCCACCTACCCTCACCCACATTCACACTTTCAATTCAGCTCTCAAGACTTCAAGTAAATAAAATATATTTTATGGTTGTTAATATGCCATATAATTACAGTCTACAATACCGTAATGTCGTGAATACCTGCTCCAGACTCTGAAGGCAGATCACAAGTTAAAGTCTCAGCTACTCAGTGTATCAGCCATTTCTTTCCCCACCTTTTCCTTGCAGAAAACACAGCTCTTCTGAGGAAAGCCTGCTACTCTCTGAAGATAGGACCACATGCAAGCCCAAGAAGACTCAGGCTGGTCTTTCCCCTTTCCCCAGGAAACACAGTTCCTTAAAGGACACTGAGGACACCAGCAAAGAGCCCAGCCTCTCCACCCAGATGTTACCTGTGATCAAGGACTCTGGGCGGACTTCAAGGCTTTCTGCTTCCTCTACGTCCCAATCAACCAGTGACTCTTTCCTGACTGCTGTGAGCCCATGACTAGCCTCTCTCCACAAGCCCCTGCCGGGGAGCACCAGCATCAGCTACCTCATGGGAACCGACCTGCTGACCAGCCTGAAGCCCCTGCCCCCTCCACCTTGTCCCTCATCAGAGTATTTTTTGAAGTAGTTGAATTGCAGAGATGGAGGGCTGGAGGGATGGTGGTGCTGGGGAGAAGGTGAGGAAGGTTTACCCCTGTCACCTGTCTGCCTGGCTGGCACCTCATAAATCAGCAGAGAAGCCAACCGTGGCCATGCAGCCTTATAAAGCAGGGTTTGGTTTCTACCTTCAGAGAGCCATGTGTGGTTTGTTGTAGGCCTTGGTGCAGTGGTTGAGTTGTAGCTCAAGAGGAGAAAACATACTGAACATATTTGGGTTCTAAGTCCTTTATTCTGTAATTAAGGGGATTCTTCTGAAGGTTCTCATTTCCTCAGGTCTCTCCTCACCCCTCCCCCACTCTCAGACCTGAGGAGCCACTTTCAGAAATCTGTGGACTTCCTCAGTAGACAGGTAGGAGAGGTTGTCATCCTAGTCTTGGGGGCTTCGCCCCCTGCAGACCATCTCTTCTATCGTGTATCCACCCAGCCAATAGCCCTAGGTCTTCGTGTTCTGACCTCACATCACTACTTGGTTAGCCTTCTAGACTTCTCTGTCATGGATGTCACCTCTTCAGCTTCTGGCTTTCTGAGGTTGAGAGGTTCTGTGGACTTAGTGAATTCCCCATGGCCCCAGTAAAAGAGGCCAGATAATCCCAGTCACCATTATCTATGTCCATATATCAAAGAACACAACCCAGGGAGAGGGTGGAAGGAGCTGTGGTTTCCCCAAAACACAAAAGAAGTCTTGTGTTCTGCTCTATGGCAAGCAGGGTCTGGTGGCTTGCCTGGTGGGTTTCAGGAGCAGTCACTATTGTAGGATGGGCTTTCAGCCAGACTTCTGGCTACACTCTTGTACTCCGTAAATCTACCTGCCTGCCTTAGACTCAGTAAACAGTGAGCGTTCAGCAAATGTTGACTGAGTGTATTGCACATACAGAGATTTCAAAGACAGAAGCACCTATACCAGAAAGCTCTACTTCTCCCTCACTTAGGGAAAGTGGCACCCTGGGGAAGCGTAAGGTGGGAGAGTTTGGATTCAGAAAGGTTGTTTTCACTTTAATTATGCTCTTTCCTGACCCAGCACTTCTCAGTTGCTGCTTGTTGCTCCTCACCTCCTCAGCCCCTACAATCCCTTCACTTAGTTTTTCTTGTAGAGGTGCACTTAAGAAGCCCCACATCTTTGATTCACAGGTTTTCCCCTTTGTACATCAGGCAGGCAGCTCAGCTACACCATCTCATCCTGGCCTTTAGTTGTCATCATTTCCTCTGAGCTTTGGAGAGATAGAGACTCCACTGCTTCATAGCTCCTGGAGCTCTGTGGTGAGTTGGGATGAATCCCTGGAAAGATCACTGAAAGGCCTGACTGGGTTCAAGGCCACAGAGTAGGATTGCTGGCCCAGTCCTAAGGCCATGTTGACATTTTGCTTGGTAGTAAAGTCCTGAGCAGCACTTGCTGCTCAATTATAGGGACTTTAAAGTCCGGCCATAATGGGAGAGGTCCTTGACAGTCCTGTTAAGTCTTTTTTGATGTAATCAAAGTGAACTCCCTTGATGCACTTTGAGCACAGATGTGACCGGGGGAGTAGACAGCCTTCCTGAGAGAAAGCTAGCCACCTGCAGAGCAGCTTTGTTGTGGTTTGTCCTCTGATGCCAGGGCTTAGGTGTGGAGACCTGTTTGAGCTAGTTTACTCCTTCCTTGGTAACTGACTTCACTTCTTGGGCCTGCCCTCTGAGAATCTCCATATGGCACGACCAGTCTGTTTCTAGCCCTATAACTGGAGAGGGGACCAGTGTTGCAGCATGATGGTGGGAGGAGGACTTAGGAAGGTTAATGAGCAGTGAAAATATAGTGGTCTTAGTAGATTAAAAGATGGTTATACACTTTCTTAATTTCTCATCACATTTGAGTATCTGATAGGTATACGTGTTTTGCTGGGTGGGAGAAAGGAATGGGACTTGTGTGTCACATTTACCTTTCACTCCTGAGAGAAAATTAAATCATGCTCATTAAGCATTCAGCATACATACTTCAGCACTGAATACCCACAATATGAGGTATTCAGCCAATAAGGAGTTTTTGAGAGGTAATGAGATTTTTTTTTGGAAAATTTAAATTTGGGAGTATGGTAGAATAAATATTTGTCAGAATATGTCAGTTGTCTTCCTAAGTTGATAACTTACCCAGTCCCTGTTTGGAGGAAGGGAAATGAGTTCTCCTGAGACAAGGAATGAAGTACAGGCTATTTCTGGAGCAGCAGAGTAAGGATTGGAGCTGGGGGTGGGTGGAGAAGGGTGGTCACTATTCCCATTTAATTCAGATCCACTCAGGATTGATCAGAATCTAAGTTCCTTAGAATGAATATTAATGAAGAGGTAGCATTGTGTCAGGAAAAGATCATGGGCCTCAGAGGCTGATCTTGGGTTCAAATCCCAGTTCATAGTCACTTACTATGTGACCTTGGACATGTTATCTAAAAGTCTTCCTTTATTTATAATATGAATATAATACATTCATTGCAGGGCTGTGAAAATTGAAGCCAAATATTGTAAAAGTGCTTAGAACATAGAGGAGACTTAACGCACAGTTACTCCTTTCTTTCTTTTTTTTTTTTTAAAAAGATGACCGGTAAGGGGATATTAACCCTTGATTTGGTGTTGTCAGCACCACGCTCACCCAGTGAGCGAACCGGCTATCCCTATATGGGATCCGAACCCGGGGCCTTGGTGTTATCAGCACCGCACTCTCCCGAGTGAGCCACGGGCCGGCCCCAGTTACTCCTTTCTTGATTCACCATCCAAGCCCTACTCTTTGGGTATGGAGAGGCAGACAAGAAATGTAAAACCTGTTCCTGGAGGGAAGTGGAGCAGCTGTGGAGATATTTTTAAAGGGAAGAAGCCAGAACAAGGTCTAGATATCTCATCACTCTCACCTTCACCCCAGTGTACACAGAAATGATCATTCGTTCTACTATTACATTATTGCCGTACTGGGGATTTCTTTAGTTAAATACTTCACTGTCAGAATGCAAATTTCCTGGGAAAGGAAGCACAGTTAGCCATAGATTTATGTGAATTGAATAGATTATTCAGTTATTCCGAAAGAAGTTTTGGTAAGAGAGAGCAAGGGAGCAGTGGGTTCCTGGTAGCTGGAAAGGGGAGGAGCAGGGTGCAGAGTATAAAGACTTTGACTGGAGCTGGAACTAAATAACAGATGCATGGACCTAACAGCTGCATCAGGAGACAATTGTCATTACAGGTACATTCTTAGGGTGTCAGGCTATTTGGCTGAGGGCGACTATCCCTCCCGTCACCCTAGCTGAAGAATATAACCTGATGGCCTCTAGGACAGTCCAGCACTGGTGAGGGCCAACGTAGTTGGCAGTCCATCTGGATACAAAGACCTTTCCACTTCCCCCCTCAGTCAGATTAGTTACCGAAGATGAGGTGATCACTAAAGGCAGCCAGGGGATCTCCCCTCCTATCTTCCTCTTCATTTGTCCTTTAAGACTAAGGCTCACCTCTGACTATGATTGAATCCCCCAACTGCTTTGGGACTTGGAGACATTAATGGTTTTCAGAGATGTGTGGCTCAGAGAGCTCCATTTCATGCCATTTGAGATTCTGATACAGCCTCTCAGACAGCCCTTAGCCGTTAAGATCCCACCTTATAGCAGAGTTTTCATGCTCATTGATATCCAGGGATCCATACCAGGCTCATTTGACTTGCCCCTTCACCAACTTTGGATAAATGAAAGCTGCAAGCAGCCTTATGCTGTTCTTAGGCGATTTCTCACATAGGTGAAAGAACACAAGAAGGATCAAAGGTAGTTGTTTTCTAAAACCCATTTGTGCCTTAATTATTACAATGGATTGAAACACATCAAGTGCCAGGGACTGCCACAGGAAAAGCTAACAAAATTTCCAAAAGATATTTAACCTCTCAAAATATCAATTAGTAAACTGGGAATACCAAAGCCTACCTCATAGATAGTTATGGGGATTAAATAGGAAAAAAAGTATGTAAAGTACCTAACAGTGCCTGGTACATATACGGTACAGGTTTAAAATAGATTCTAAAATAGGCCAGAAACTACTACCAAAACCATTTTTTCCTTAAAGTAGTAGTGATATATATGCAATAGTACTACAATACTGTTACAGTAGTATGTTACTATTACAAAGCTGTGGTAAAATATACTTGATTCTATCCATGGGAGATTAAAGCTGAGTCTTTAATTGAGATAATTAGCTTTGAAAGATGAGAGAAAGATTATCATCAATCATCAGAGAAGTGCAATTAAAACTACAATGAGATACCACTTACACACTAAAATGGCTCAAATTTAAAAGACTGAAAATACTGAATGTCAGAATGTGGAACAACTGGAACTCATACATTGCTGGTGGGAATTCAAAATGATACATTGGAAAACAGCTTGGTAATTTCTTATAAAGTGAAACATACTCTTAACATATGATCTAGCAATTCCACTCCTGTGTGCAAATGTTCATAACAGCTTTATTCATAGTAGCAAAAACTTGAAAACAACTCACATGTACCAACTATTAATGGTCAAATCGTGAAATATCTGCTCAATGGAATATTACTTAGGTATAAAAAAGGAATAAAATGATTCATGCAACAACATGGATGAATCTCAAGAGCACTATGTTAAGTGAAAGAAGCCAGAAACAGAAGACTACATACTTCATGATTTTTTTTTTTTTTTTCCTGGCAGCTGGCTGGTATGGGGGATATGAACTCTTGCTCTAACCAACTGACCTAACTGGCCAGCCCTAGTTTATGATTTCATAACATTGCAGAAAAGGCAAACTATAGTCAAGTAATCACATCAGTGGTTGCCAGGGACTGTAGATGAGGGAGGGGATTGACTGTAAGGGGGCATGCTGGAAATATTCTATATCTTGACTCTGGTGGTAGTTATACAACTGTATACAGTTGTTGAAACTCATCAAATTGTACACTTAAAATGGGTGAGTGTTGTATGTAAGTAAATAAAGCTGATTTAAAAAAAAAAACCACAAGGAGATACTATTTCTTGAGGCAAATGCAAATTAAAACTACAATGAGATGACACTAGAATAGTTAAGATTAAAAAGCCATACAAGACCAAATGTTGGCGAGGATGTACAGCAATTGGTGGTTTCATACATGACTGGTATGAGTATAAAAATGGTGTAACCACTATAGAACACTAGCAGTTTCTGGGCCGGCCCGGTGGCTCACTCGGGAGAGTGCGGTGCTGATAACACCAAGGCCCCGGGTTCAGATCCCATATAGGGATGGCCGGGTCACTCACTGGCTGAGCGTGGTGCTGACAACACCAAATCAAGGGTTAAGATCCCCTTACCGGTCATCTTTTAAAAAAAAAAAAAAAAAGAACACTAGCAGTTTCTTATAAAGTTAACATATATCTACTTATGACTCAGCAATTCCACTGCTAGGCATTCTACTCCTCCTCAGAAAATGAGATCACATGTCTGTGTGTACCAAAAATGTTTACTGTAGCTTTATTCATAATAACAAAACAATGGGAGCAACCCAAATGCCTCTCAATGGGAGATCAGATAAACTGTGGTATGGAATACCACTTAACATTAAAAAAAACAAACTACCAATTTATGCAACAACATAGATGGATGAATCTCAAAAGCATTAAGTTGAGTGAAAGAAGCCAGACACAAAAGAGTGCATACTTGCATACTATATAATTATATAAGGTTTAAGAACAGGGCAAACTAACCTATGGAAATTGAAATCAGAACAATGGTTGCCTACAGGAGTTAAAAATATAGTAAGAAAAGGGGCACAAGATAATTTTCTGGGGTGACGGCAGTGCTCTTCATGATTTGGGTGCTGGTTACATAAATAAGACACTTGTTAAAACTAATCGAATTGTATAAGACTTGAGCATTTTCAAGATAGCATTTTTTAAAATCAAGGTGAAATTGACATATAAAACTAACCTTTTTAAAGTGAACAATTCAGTGGTATGTATTACATTCACAATGTTGCGCAACTACCGGGCCGGCCCATGGCTCACTCAGGAGAGTGCGGTGCTGACAATGTTGTGCAACTACCACCTCTTATCTAGTTCCAAAACATTTTCATCACCTAAAAGGTAACCCCATGCCCATCCAGCATTTTCTCCCTACTCCCTCCAGCCCCTAGCAACTGCCAGTCTGCTTTCTGATTCTATAGATTTACCTATTTTGAATATTTTCATATGAATGGAATTATATGTGACCTTTTATGTCTGCTTTCTTTCACTTAGCATATTCTTTTAAAAAAAATTTTTTTATTTTTTAATTTATCAACATACAATGTAGTTGATTTTTGTGTCCCTTTACCAATTCCTCCTTTCCCCCCTCCCTCTCCCCCCACTTAGCATGTTTTTGAGGTTCATTCACTTTGTAGCATTTATCAGTACTTCCTTTTTATGGCTGAATAATATTCTATTGTATGTACATACCACTATTTATCCATTCATCCGTTCATAGGGACTTGGACAGTTCCACCTTTTAGCTATTGTGAATAGGGCAGTTGTGAACATTCACGTACCTGTGTTTGTTTGAGTACCAGTTTTCAATTCTTTTGGGTATTAGTTTACTAGGACTGCCATAACAAAGTACCACAAATTGAATGGCTTAGAACAATAAAAATGTATTGTCTCACAGCTCTGGAGGCTAGAAGTCCAAAATTAAGGTGTTAGCAGGGTTGGTTCCTCCTGAAGGCTGTTCCATGTCTGTCTCCAAGCTTCCAGTGGTTTGCTGGCAATCATTGGCATTCCTTGACTTGTTGACACTTCACCCTGATCTCTGCTTTCATGTTAACACTACAGATAGTCCCTAACTTGCAGTGGTTTGACTTGTGATTTTTCAACTTTGATGGGTTTATTGGGATGTAACCCTATCATAAGTTGAGGAGCATCTGTAGCCATATTGCACTGAGAGCCCACCCTATGCCCTCATCTTAACTAATTACATCTGCAATGACCTTATTCACACAAAAAATTAACATTTTGAGATACTGGGGGTCAGCACTTCAGTGTATGATTTTGTAGGGAGAGGGGTCAGCATACACGATTCAACCCATCGTATACCCCTAGGAGTGGAGTTCCCAGGTCAGATCAGCTACTAATAATGCTGTGGCAATGGTATTAGTCTTGGTGTGCAGCTCTCTGGAATAATCATGATAACTATTGGAGTGTGTACTTAGAATTTGAAAGACTGTTCGATTGACACCCCAAATCTGGATACTCTGGCAGAGGAAAATACATTTTAACACACATCTCTCTTGTTGAGAAACTGACTCAAAATCAGGATCCGTGGGCTCAGTAAGTGTAAGGTATTTCAATAATCATACCTGACACTATAGCTGAACTAAGCATTGGGAATTTCTTTTGCCTGTGTCTTCTCCCACTTGCCTCTACCAGAAAGGAAAAGGCCAAATCCCTGGAGGTAAAAGAACTTTTTTCTGTACTCCATATCTATCCTAAAGAGATCAGTATCTTTGGCATTAAGAATCTCATTATGATATATTTTAGAAGAGAAACTATTCAATGGAAGAGGTATTATGAACATTTTATTAATACAAGTGCAATTCTCTATAGTGGGTGCTTGAGCAAAACAAATAATAGCTATCATTTATTGAGTTTCTACTATGATTCAGGCACTGTTCTCAGTATAGACACACTCATTCTTAAAAAATATCCTTCAATATTGATATTATTATCCCTAATTTTCAGATAAGAAAAACAAGGTTTAAAGAAGTTAGATGACTGGTTCAGGGTTACTGAATGAATTAATGAATGCATATACCACCCTATTTCCTAGTATAGATGTTCCTTGACTTACAATGGGGTTACATCCTGATAAACCAATTGTAAAGTTGAAAAATTATAAGTCAAACCGTAAGAGACTGTCTATACTCTGTAGAAGTTACTGAATTCAGAAATCATTGGGAAGACCTGGGCTGAAGAAGGATGGAATATGAAGCCTTGAGACAGAAGCAAAGAAAACGAAGAGGCTGAAAAATGTAACAGTGAATTAACCATGTTATTATCATGGGCAACTTAACGGTTCATAATAGTAGTGTTTTTCCCATGAATTAAGTTTTATACATTTTTTTCCTCACTGGGAATGATGAAATAAACAGTACATGTCTAAATAAAAACCTCTACCAGTTCTCAAATATAGTTTTCAACACCATTATTCAAGTAATTATTGTACACCCCAAAATTGTGAGCTTGGAAATGGGGGTGGGTCTCTTGGTTTTATTCTTAACCTTTCGTTTGCTCTAGTGAGTATGGTTCACCATGGATCCAGCCAACACTCTACCATGAAACAAACTTCTAGAGTGAGGAATCTTGGGTGTACAAATTATGTACAGGGTTAGAAGCATGGACATAGAATCCAACTTTTCTCAGTATAATGCCTAACTCCATTTCCCACCTAAGTCCTACCTACTTCAGCCCTGGGCTAGTCTTGGTCTCTTTCTCTCTTTCTCTTTTTTACTTTCTTTCACTGTATTTTTTATTGTAGTAAAAAAAACCAAAAACAAAATTTGCCACTCTGACCATTTTAAGTGTACAATTCAATGGCATTAACCATATTTTAAGTGTTTCACAATCGATACCACTATCTACCTCCAAATTTTTTGTCACTCCAAACAGAAACTCTACCCATTAAGCAATAACTCCCCATCCCTTCCCTCCCATCATCTAGTAACCTCTGATCTACTTTCTGTCTGTATGGATTTGCCTATTCTAGATATTTATATAAGTGGAATCACAATATTTGTCCTTTTATATCTGGCTTATTTCACTTAACATGTTTTCAAGGTTCATCTATGGTGGGGCATGTGTTAAAACATCATTCCTTTTTATGGCTGAATGATATTCCGTTGTATTATTGTTTATCCATTTGTCATTGAGAGATGCTTAGGTTGTTTCCACCTTTTGGCTATTGTGAGCAATACTACTATGAACATTGGCATACACGTTTTGAATTCTTTTGAGTTTACATCTAGGATTGGAATTGCTGGGTCACATGGTGTCTTAATCCATTTTGTGCTGTTACAACAGAATACCTGAGACTGGGTAATTCATAATGAACAGTAATCCAAACTGTTTTCAATTGTAGCTGCACTGTTTTGCATCATTCCCACCAGCAATGTGTGAGACTTGCAAGATCTTCACATCCTCACCAAAACTTATTTTCCATTTTTTAAAAAAATTAAAGCCATGCTAGTGGGTATGAGGTGGTATCTCATGGTGGTTTTGAATGCATTTCCTTAATGACCAGTGATGTTGAACATCTTTTCATTTGCTTATTGATGATTTGTATATCTTCTTTGGAAAAATATCTTCGAGTTTTTTTGCCTATTTTTAAATTGAGTTGATGGTTTTATGTTGCTGTGTTGTAATAGTTTTTTATATATTCTGGATATTAAAGCCTTATCAAGTATATGATTTGCAAATATTTTCTCTAATTCTTAGTCCATTTGTACTGCTACAACAGAATACCACAGACCGAGTAATTATAAAGAAAAGAGGGCCGGCCCGGTGGCGCACTGGATAGTGCGCCGCTTGGGAAGCGCGGCTGGCGCTCCCGTCCGAGGGTTCGGATCCCACATACAGACCGGCTCCTGCTCACTGGCTGAGCGAGGCGTGGGAGCAACACCGAGGTTTGCAATCCCGTTGCCGGTCCCCGGTCCGGTACGGGGGCAACACTGAGGGTTGCGATCCGTTGCCAGACATGGAAAAAAGACAAAAGACAAAAAAAAAAAAGAAAAGAAATTTATTTTCTTTCAGTTCTGGAGGCTGGGAAGTCCAAGATCAAGGCACCAGGAGGTTTGGCCATCTGATGAGGGTTGCATCCTCTGGAGGAGAGGAATGCCGTGTCCTTACATGGTGGAAGATGGAAGGGCAAGAGAGATGAACTCCCTCAGTCAAACCCTTTTATAAGGGCACCTAATTACACTCACAAGAGAGGAGCCCTCATAGTCTAATCACCTTATAAAGGCCCCACCTCTTAATACTATCACATTGGCAACACATGAATTTTGGAGGGGACACATTCAAACTATAGCGAGCACCATACATTCATTACTTTCATCTCTTTTTAAACTTTTGTGTCTGGGGTTTTTTTCACTCAACATTATGCTTATGAGATTCACTTATGTTGTGTATAGTTGTGTATATCTCATCACTGTGTAATTCCATTGTATGAGTATAACATAATTTATTCATTCTGCAGTCATAAGTATTTGAGGGGTTTTTATTTAATTTATTTATTTATTTGGCCACTGGTCAGTATGGGGATCCAAACCCTTAACCTTGATGTTATATGAGTGGTTTTTAGTTATTTTAAATAATACTGCACATCTTTTAGTAGGCATAGGTACACATTTCTGTTAGATTTGGACTTAGAAGTGGAATTGCAATGTCATAGAGTAGGCGTATGACCAGCTTTTGTAAATATGACTAGATTTCCATAGTACTTGTAGCTGTTGACATTTTTACCAGCAGTGTATATGAAAGTTTCAACTGATGTGGAGCAACCCCTGGTGTTGCTTTGCCCCCCACGGATTTGTCACCCTTCTTACCCTGGGTGACGGAGCTGCAAAGGATTACTCAAAGCCCATCTCTTTTGATCAGTGAGAAGCCCCAAAGTGGTTAATCTCCTGGAACCCTCAAGAGCGAGGCATTCCTTCCATTTGGGGAATTAACCATGAATTGGGGTTCTCTTCCCACATTTATTCTCCAGACCAGGAAGTTACAGGAAGAGAACATAGGTGGGGTTATAGTTTAACAATATAGGCTGGTACCATTCAGTAAAACAAGCCAGATGACATTTCATAAGCCAATTTAAGTGATCCACCAACAAAATCTTGATCTTAGCAAACATTCCTTCTCCCCACACAATTTCCCAATATCTTTACATATCAATCAGTAACTTGTCTGTCTTTGAACCAACAATCTTGCTGTGTTACAATTCTCTATCTTACAATAGAGACTATGGCCTGGGGAAAATTTCCTGCTTTTTTGCAAGGTCAACATTTTATATGTACATTTAAGAAGTTAGACTAAACCTGAAAGTACAAGAAACTAGGCCCTGTGAAATATATTTGCTTTATAGTATACTCCACACCCTGGGTATTTATTACTTTAATGTTTCTAATTTACTAATTTGTCTTTGTAATTTTAGTCATTCTAGTGGAAACCTAGGGCTGTCTCATTATGGTTTTATATTGCATTTCCATGATGGCTAACGTGGGAGATTATGTTTTCCAAAGGTGGCTGCAACAATTTCTTTCAACCTACATGCAGTTCCACAACTGACCTTGCCATTCTTCCATTAGGAATTAGAGTCTAATTTCCCTCTGCTTGAATCTGGGAGGGCATGTGACTATTCTGACCAATGGGGTATATAGCAGAAGTGATGCTGTGTCACTTTTAAAGCTGAGTTACAAAAGGTCACGTGCCTTCTGCTTTATTCATTGGAACATTCATGCTTGGAGTCCTGAGCTGCCATGTGGTAAGTCAAATATGAAATATTTAGAAAAGAAAATTTTTTTTTTTTTTTTAAAGATGACCGGTAAGGGGATCTCAACCCTTGGCTTGGTGTTGTCAGCACCACGCTCAGTCAGTGAGCGCACCGGCCATCCCTATATAGGATCCGAACCTGCAGCCTCAGCGCTACCAGC
>NW_007726737.1:548070-549734 GCF_000696425.1 Galeopterus variegatus
CCGGCCATCCCTATATAGGATCCGAACCTGCAGCCTCAGCGCTACCAGCGCCGCACTCTCCCGAGTGAGCCACGGGGCCAGCACCCCCCAATTTTTTTTTTAAGGATTGTCAGCTGTCTTCTCATACAAATTCTGATTTTTCCTTCTCTTTGAAAATCCAGTGTTCTAGGTGGCAACAATTGGCTAGAGCCAGGTGGTGGCTGCCCTGGGGATGCATCCTTCAGTTCACCCCAATCCCTGCTGCTCCCTTATTGTGGTCTCTGGCCTGGTCTGCTTTACTCAAAGCTATTTGGGTTTCTGACCCCTGGGATGGAGAGTACAGAAATAGATCCAAATACCTATTAGAATTGAAGAAACAGTTTAGGTGGTATTTCCAACCTATGGGGAAGCACTGTGTAGAAGAATTGGCCTTGCCATCCACCCCCAATCAGAGGACAATTGTTGGCCTGAAAGAGTTTAACTAAGGCAGGTGCTGTTCCCTGGGTATCAGAGTGCAGCCATTAAGAGCTACTGTAGACCTTCTGTGATTCCAGCAGGTCTCCTGTACCCCCAAGCAAATCAGGAAGGAAACAAGCTGCTTTGCTTGCTCTTTAGCAAAATAATTGATACTCGTAATTCTATTCATTTGGGGAGGAAATATTCTTGCTTTGATGTGGGTTGAGATTGCACAGTCTTTAAGGGAAAGAAAAGTAATTTATCTAGGGTGAGATGCTTACTTTTATAGGTCAGCCAGGTGAGAAGCCATACCAGCAACCTTGCCACCAGGCTCACAGGTGGGAATATTGTAAATAAAATAGGAACTGGAGGTTCCTCATTCATGTCTTCCAGGAGCCAGGCGCCCATCCCCTCAGCGCCATGGGACCATTGGTTGAAACTCAGGGTGCAGTGAGACTACCAAACTAAGACAATCTTATTTGAAGAAAAGCATCTAGGCTCCTTGGAGGAAGAAGTAGGGTTTTCCTAAAGGCAGGTCGAGTTTCTCCACCTAGAGACTTGAAGAGGATGAAAGAGGGGCATGGAACAATCCAAAGTGCTGGAGAACCCAGGTAGAAAAGCTGTTGGGGAAGCATCTGAAGAACAAGGTCGTGAAGGTCTAGGCCACCAGATACCTGCTCTTGTGCAACTTGAGGAAGTGAGATTCTCCCCTGTAGTGATCCCCTCTGAAAATGTCCTAACCTTTTGGTAGAGGAACATGTGCATGTTGGTCTTGTAAACACTAAAGAGGTGGAGTGACAGAGGGTCTGTTCTTTCCCATTTCTTCCTAGCTCTGGTGAGGACCCAAGGGACCAAGTTAATTAACAGCCAGACATCGATTTGGGAAACAAGTTTTCAGAAAGTTCAAAAGAAAATGTCCTCATCACATGACTTTTGAATAAGCCACTTAAAAAAAGCAAACATTACAGCTGCATATTGCAAAATTCAAAGAGTCCAAAAGAGCATGCTGTGAAGGTATGTTCTTGACCTCTTTGTCCCAGAGGCAGCTAGCTACTATCACAAGTTTCTTGTGTATCCTTTGAGAAATATTCAATGCATATGCAAGCTCTGGCATAATTACATGGTTGCCTACCATAACATTATTCTGCATCTTGAATTTTTTTTTTTTTTTTCCCTTTTTTTTTGTCTTTTTTCGTGTCCGGCAACAGATCGCAACCCTCAGTGTCGCA
>NW_007726737.1:550747-552114 GCF_000696425.1 Galeopterus variegatus
CTGCATCTTGAATTTTTTATTTAAAATATATATCTTGGGAATTGCTGTATATCAGCATATATAGAGCTGCATCATCCTTTTTTAAAGCTGCGAATGATTCCAATGCATGAATTAGGCATAATTTATTTCATTAGTCTCCTACTCTTGGGCATTTATGTTATTTTCAATATTTTCTTTATCTGTACAAACAATGTTGCAATAAATATTCTTTTATATTCATGATTTTGCAAGTATATGTGTTCAATAAATCCCTAGAAGTAGTACTGCTGGTTCAAAAGGTGGCTGCATCTCAAAGTTTGAAAGTTCTGTACTAATTTGCTCTCCCTTGAACCATGATTAAGAGTTTGTTTTCCTATGCTCTCAATTACTTAGTGGTATCAAACTTTTGATGTTTGCCAATCTTATAGGTGAAGAATGGATTTTTAATGTTGTTTTAATTTGCTTTGATTTATTATAAGTAAAGTTGAACATTTTTGTATGTTTAAGAGCCATTTATAATTTCTCTTCTATGAATTTTCCATCAATTTTATTTCATTTCACTCATTTTAAAAAATTTTATTCAAATTATAAAAATAACATTTGCTAATTTAAAGATTCTCTTGTTGGGTAAGAAAAAAATCCAGCTACATGGTATGGTTTTATGAAAGATACTTTGAAGCCAAAATAACTAAGAATGATTGAAAATAGATGGATCAATAAAGATAAGAGTTCCCCTTTCTCCACATGCTCACCAGCATTTGTTATTTTCTGTCTATTTTTTTCTTTTTTGGCAGCTGGCCATTGTGGGGATCTGAAATATTTTCTCTCTTTTTGATAATAGCCATTCTAACTGGAGTGAAATGATACCTCATTGTGGTTTTGATTCTCATTTCTCTGATGATTAGTGAGGGAACATTTTTCGTATACCTGTTGGCCATTTGTATGTCATCTTTTGAGAACTGTTAATTGAGCTCATTTGCCCATCTTTTGATAGGATTGTTTCTTTGCTATTGAGTTGAGTTCCTTCTGGATATTAATCCCTTGTCAGATGCATAGTTTGTAAATATTTTCTCCCATTCTGCAGGTTGTCTCTTCACCCCATTGATTTACTTTGCTGTGCAGAAGCATTTTCTTTTGATATAATCCCATTTGCTTATTTTTGCTCTTCTCGCCTGTGCTTTTGAGGACCTCTTCATACGGTCTTTATCCAGCTTGATGTCCTGAAGCATTTCCCTTATGTCTTCTAGTAGTTTCATGGTTTCAGGTTTTATATTTAACTTTTTAATTCATTTCGAGTTGATTTTTGTAGATGGTGAGAGATAGGGGTCTGAAGGAGGCACGGATGAAGGAGGCACGCAAGACCTGGGCTGACAGTTCACCAGAGAAGT
>NW_007726737.1:553562-554830 GCF_000696425.1 Galeopterus variegatus
ACAAGGCAAGAAAAGACAGGCCATGAATATGTCCATCACAATAGAAAGCCTCAGTAACTACCCTGGCCCATCTGGAGTCCCAGGAGTCCTTAATGTAAAGTTGGTAAGAGTTTCCTGTGTCACGCTGAAATATTTGGCCTCCCGCACCTATTAGCGGGTCATGGATTTTGCACGACCAGTATGGGCATCCCCTATAGTGTCTGGCCACCACCTGCGGGACATTTGAGTCTGGTCAAACATAAAGCATAGGTATGGGCGGGAAGATTGAGAGATCAGCTTACTGTTTGTAAGTGGGATAGTGATGGCACTTTGGCATCCAGCTACAGGACAGTCAGCCGTGGAAGGGAGTAGTTTGGTGGTCTTACCTTGCCCCATTATAAAAGTTTCTTGTATTGTGAACCTCCAGACGTATGAGGATTTAGAGGCACCTACTAGGGACGGCGAGAGAAACAGGATGACGGTAACGGGAGTGGTCATTGTTCCTGTACTGGAGGGAGACTTGGGAGTCGGGATAAGCGGAGCTTGAGGGTGTCAGAGGGGTAAGGAGTGCAGGCAAAGGTTTTAGTTTCTTGAAAGGGTGAGTCCTGAACTTGCAGGTCACGCATAGGTTCCGCGGGATCCATTGATGAGGTCGGGAAGCAGGGTTTTAACCTAGAAATGTGGACCCATGGAGTTACTTGGTTGTCCGGAAGCGCAAGTTTGGCAGTGGTGGGGGTGCATAGGATAGCTGGGCATGGGCTCTCCCATTTCGGGACTAAGGGGTCCCGCGGTTCGGGGGAGGTATAGTAAACTAAATCTCCTGGGCGTATTGTAAGGGTGTTTTGTGAGGAAGTTGGGTCAGGGAGAAACCAATCTTGGTATTTCCAAAGTTTGGCGCGTAGATGGGAAAGTAGGGGTATGGCTAAGCTGGAGGGTATGGACCCCTGTTTAGGGGTAATACCTGGGGGGAGTGGAGGTCTTCCGTATATCACCTCAAAGGTGGAAAGATTGGTGGGTTTCCTTGGAAGAGCTCTGAGTCTGAATAGGGCCAGGGGTAAGAGGCGAACCCAGTCTAAGTGAAGTTCTAAAGAAAGTTTGGTGAGAGTGTCCTTTAAGGTCCGGTTTGTCCGTTCCACTTTTCCTGAGGCTTGGGGCCGGTAAGGGCAGTGTAAGTGCCAAGGTAGTGAGAGCGTTTTAGATAGACTTTGTATAATTTGAGCAGTGAATTCCAGCCCGTTATCTGACTGTATTGAAGAGGGCATTCCACACTTTGGGATGATTTGGGAGAG
>NW_007726737.1:555760-558023 GCF_000696425.1 Galeopterus variegatus
GGAAAGATTGGTGGGTTTCCTTGGAAGAGCTCTGAGTCTGAATAGGGCCAGGGGTAAGAGGCGAACCCAGTCTAAGTGAAGTTCTAAAGAAAGTTTGGTGAGAGTGTCCTTTAAGGTCCGGTTTGTACATTCTACTTTTCCTGAGGCTTGGGGCCGGTAAGGGCAGTGTAAGTGCCAAGGTAGTGAGAGTGTTTTAGATAGACTTCGTATAATTTGAGCAGTGAATTCTGGCCTGTTATCTGACTGTATTGAAGAGGGCATTCCAAACCTTGGGATGATTTGGGAGAGGAGCAGGGAGGCGACAGTAGAAGCCCTTTTGTTTGTGGTGTGATAGGCCTCTACCCACCCAGAAAAGGTGTCCACAAATACCAGGAGGTAGCGATGGCGTCGAACCGGAGGCATGTGGGTAAAATCAACCTGCCAGTCCGCTGCTGGAATATTTCCCCTGGCTTGGTGTGAGGGGTAGGGTTTGGCCTTTAAGGGAGTGTTAGGATTTGTACGCTGACAAACAGAACAGTTGTGGGAAATGTGTTGTAAAAGGGTTTTGTCTGAAGGGGTTAGAGAGAAAAAGGTCTGGAGAAAATGGGATAAGCTTTGAGGGTTGGAATGGAATAAGTCATGGAGAAGGTGAAAGAGAGTGGGTTTGTCAGGTTCAGTGGGATTACTTGTACATCAAGCAGGCAGAGGGGAAGGAGGGGTTCTGCGGGCTCCTGGGGAGCTGTGCCCGCCTCCGCCCCCGCCCCCGCCGCCCGCTCCAGCTTAAGAGACGCGGTGGGGCGGCGGGGCAGGCCGTGAGCAGGGCAGGCCGTGAGCGATGCAGGGGAAACAGGAGGACTGGGGCTTTGTGGTAGCGGCCGCTCGGGCTGTACTATTAGCTTTGCAGTTGCCTTGGGTTACGAGGGAGTCGTCCTTTTGGTGGGCCTTGCAGTGGATGACCCCCAGTTGTTTCGGCAACTGTGAGGCTTCAAGAAGTTTGTTTATTAGGGCAGAGTTAGTTATGGTATTACCTTTGGTGTTGAGTAGCCCCCGTTCCTTCCAAATGGCTGCATGTGACAGCAAGATGTGGAATACATACTTAAGAGTCCGTGTATAGATTAAGGGATTTTCCTTCTGCGAGTATGCAGGCACGGGTGGCAGCAAGGAGCTCGGCCTGTTGGTTAGTAGTGCCCGATGGTAATGGGAACGCCTCTATGTCTGAGTGGAGGGACACTATAGCATACCCTGCCTCATGTTTGTTGTCTTGTTTAAAGGAGGATCCATCTGTGAACCAAGTGTAATCAGCCTGGGGAAGGGGGCCCTCGGAAACTGAGGAATGACAGGGAATGAGGTTTTGCAGGGCCTCCGTACAATTGTGGACCGGCGCGTCAAGTGGGGAAGGTACTGGCAGGAGAGTAGCTGGATTTAGGGGTGGGCAAGGAAGGAATGAAAGGGATGGGTTTTCTAAAANTTGTTAGGGGAGGAGGACAGGGGCTCATTTGGATCCCCCTTGGCCAGATTGTACAACGGGCAGGCCATTAGGAAAAAGTTGGGGATCCAGGCCCTAAAATACCCAGCTAGGCCCAGGAAGGACAAAATTTCTGTTTTGGTTTTTGGAATGGGTAAAGAGGATAGTAATTGTTTTCTGTCAAGGATGATTGATTTTTTGGAGGGGGTATCGTTTTTGGAGAAGGTCTTTTATTATGGGTAAAAGCCCATGGAGGGCTGCAGTACTAAGAGGGTACTGTGGTTGGCTTATGTATTTAGAGGGATTTTTTAGTCTTATTGTTACAGGGACACAATGTGCAGAGGAGGGGTTAGTGGTGTCCCATACAAGAGTTTACAGGATGCAGTAGAGAAGGGTATGTGTCCTGATCGCTTTCAGAGAGGAGTGCTAGTAGGGAAGGGGTTGTAGGAGATGGGGGAGATATGGAAATGGAGACATGTAGCCGAGCGATGATGTCTCGACCCAATAAGGGAATGGGACATTGAGGCATGACCAGAAATGAGTGGGAAAAAGGAGAAGGAACACCTTCGATATGGCAAGTTAGTGGAGGCATTCTGCGGGGGTATATATGTTTTCCTCCTACCCCGACTATAGGGGAAATATTAAGTGTGGTTGGGCCCTGAAACTCCTTTAAGACCGAAAAAGTGGCTTCTGTGTCCAGGAGGAAGGAAACGGGTCGGCCATCCACAACAATAGTTACCCTGGGCTCGCTTTTTGTGATGGTCATGGTCAGGAAGGACCCAGGGCCCCGTCTGTCCTCTTCTGCCAGTCCCACCAGAG
>NW_007726737.1:558834-560953 GCF_000696425.1 Galeopterus variegatus
ACCCTCCTGTCTGCATTTAAAGCAAGCCCCAGGTGGAGCGCTAGGTTTAGTAGAGTGCCCAGAAGGCATTTTTATGATCTGGGCCAGCATTTGAAAGTTGGCCTGATCAGCCCTCTGTTTCCGCCGTTCCTTTTCCTCCTCCCTATTATGGAAAACTTTAAATGCCACTGATAAGATTTCGGTTTTTGGGGTGGCGGGCACTGTTCTAATTTTTTTAGTTTAGCCCTAATATTGGGGTAGGATTGGGCCAGGAAATATGTCATAAAGACATGACGGCCATCTTCTGAGAGGGGGTCTAGGTTGGTGTATTGTTGAAAGGCTTGAGATAATCTGTGTAAGAATTCAGAGGGTGTTTCTTCTTTTTTCTGAATTATATCTTGGATTTTTTGGACTTTGCGGGCGGCCTTTTTGAGACCAGCCATGAGACAAGAGGCAAAATGATCTCTGGCCTGAATTCCCGGTGGTGTGTTGTAGTCCCAGTGTGGATCCTGTTCGGGAACTGCCTGGGGGCCTAGTGGCAAAGCAGGGTCTGTGCGGTGGGTTTCATCTGCATGGGCCTGGGCTGCGTCCCAGACACGGCGGCGCTCTTCAGGAAGAAGGGTGTTGGCTAGGAGCATATAGATGTCGTGGTGAGTGAGACTATATGCCTGAAGGGCCCATTGGAATTCCTTAATGTAAGTGGAGGGGTCAGTGGTGAAGGACCCTAATCTTTTTTCTAGCTGAGTAAGGTCGGCTAGTGAGAAGGAAACATGGACTCGAACAACTCCCTCAGTGCCAGCCACCTCATGAAGGGGAGCCATGGTAGAGGCAGGGGGTCCCCGAGAACATGTGACAGGAGGGCTAAAAGAGGCGGCAGAGGGAGGATCGGGAAGTAGAGGGGCAGTTGGATTAAGGGGGGCAGGCTGTGAAGGTTCAGGAGATGCAGGGGCAGTTGGAGGAGAGGCTGCCGGGGGACCTGTATGGAGGGGGTTCATCTGCAGGGTCAAAGGCATTGGGATTGAGAGATAAGGGCGAGAGGGCTTTAGACACTAGGAGAACCTGAGAGGGGGAACAAGTGAGACAGAGGGAGGGGTTTTGGGTGAGGAGGCAGAAAGCCTCAACATAGGGAATCTCTTTCCATTTTTTTAGGTGCTGGCAGTAATTGAAAAGATCCCGGAGAGTGTCAGGATCGAGTGTGCCCTCAGGGGGCCACTTGTTTTGGTTGTCTAAGGGATAATAAGGCCAATCCTGTGTGCAAAATTTGGTGAGGAGCTTGGGTTTAATGTCTGGTTTGAGGGATAAAGCGGTGATGTTGTTTAGGAGGCACTGTAGGGGTGAATCCCCCCGAAGTGAGGAGGAAGAAGTTCCCATTCCGGAAGAGGACTTTAGAGGAGAGAAACTAGAGGAGGATTAGAGGTGAGTCCTTTGGCCAGATGAGAAAGACGAGACCTAGAGGGCGTCCCCAATAAGTCACACCAATCTCAGGAGAGGGGTTCGAGTACAAACTGGGAGAGAAGGCGGGTGTAGGTTGTCACCTGGACTCACACTTCTCTAGGACTATGGCCTGGAGCCTGAAGGAACCTAGCGCTAGGGCTTGCGGTGGGGGGGCGGGGGGGTCCTGGACCCGGAAGGAAAAAGATTAAGGAGAAAGAGAGAGAGAGAGAGAGACAGAGGAATGGGAACTTAGTCTCCGAGGATGGGGAATAAGGTTAATGTACGCATCTGGCCAGAGAGGAAAAAAAGGGGGGGGTGCTTACCTAACGGATGAGCCGGTGGTGGATGAAGGGAGCCAGCACCAGAGAAAATGGACGAGGGCGGACCGTCAGTCCTGGGAGTCGCGGAAGGGTCCGAGGAAGGAGTCCCCGGGCAAGGGGTGTACTCCTTCCGGGGTTTCGGCACCAATGAAGGAGGCAGGGATGAAGGAGGCACGCGAGACCTGGGCTGACAGTTCACCAGAGAAGTCCCGCTTGCGCGTATATTTATAGGGAGCTGCGTTCTGGGTTTGGATAGGGGGTGGACTGGGCGGTAGCTGATTGGACGGGGCTGGGCGGGAGGTGAGCCTTGACCTGTGACTGGTTGAGGTTTGGCGCCGGCGGGCCTGGGTTTTGGCACGTGGGGGGGGGGGGGGGGGGGTTTTTTT
>NW_007726737.1:561204-564225 GCF_000696425.1 Galeopterus variegatus
TGGGGGGGGGCTTGTTTACTGTAGAGAAGAACCCAGAAGGGCGCCATATTGCCAGGGAGTGCCCCCCCGCTTGAGTGCCTACAGTATCCCTACAGGGTCTAGTTTCATTCTTCTGTATATGGATATCTACTTTTCCCAACATCATTTATTGAAGAGACCCTACTTTCCCCAATGAATATTCTTGGTGCCTTTATCAAAAATCATTTGGTTGTAAATACATGGCTTTATTTCTAGGTTCTCTATTCTGTTCTATTGGTCTGTGTGTCTGTTTTTATGCCAGTACCATGCTGTTTTGTTTTTTTTTGCTCAGGACTGCTTAGGCTCTTTGGGGTCTTTTGTGGTTCCATACAAATTTTAGAATTGGTTTTTCTGTTTCTGTGGAGAATGTCATTGGTATTTTGATAGGGATTGCATTGAATCTGTAGATTGCTTTTGGTAGTATGGACATTTTCACGATGCCAATTCTTCCAACCCATTAACATGGAATGTCTTTCCATTTCTTTGTGTCTAGAGGGATGAATAAAGATATATCAAACAAATACATGAAAAACAAAGTAGGAGTAAAATATTAAAACCAAACAAACTAAATTCAGGACAATTAAATATTTCAAATTTATAAAAGGTGCTATTAATCAAGAATATATAATAGTCAGGAACCTTTATGTACCTAACAGCAGACCCTTAAAATATAAAACAAAAGCTGTTGGAAATATAAGAAAATTTGAAAAACCCACAAATCCATAATATTTTGGGGATACTTGGATGTACCTCTCTCAGAAGTTAACAAATCAAGTAGACAAAAATGAGTAAGGCTATAGAGAATTTAAAAGCAAAACTAATAAATTAATAAACAGAGGCTACATATTTTTCAAAAATACACATGGAACATTCAGAAAAATAAACAAGAACTAGACCACCAAAAACATTTCAATAATTCTACAAAGTAGAATATATACACTCTCACTATAATGCAATAATATTATAAGGTAGTAAAGGAATGACCCCTTTCAAAACAACAAAGAACCCCCAACTATTTACATGTAAATAAAAACACCTTTCTAAATGACTCCCAGATTAAAAAGGAAAGCAAAATATGTTACACTTCTCTCTGTTTAACAGAGATGCAAAAAAGATTACTCAAAGCAACAGAAATGCAATGAGAAGCCTGAAGGGATTGCACCTCAGCAACTCCTCTCTTAGAAGGAGAAAACTGGGTACAGCCCTGATTCAAAGTTAGCTTCTGTTTTTATTGTAAAGACAAGGAAGTTTCACAAGAAAAATTAGTTGATTCAATCATTTCAAAAGGACAAAGACATAGGCAATGTGACAAAAGTTATCTACAGCTAAGTATAGCTTAAACAATAGAAACTAGTAACATTATTTAAATTAACAATGTGACATTCCAAAGTACAATTTGTGAAAAGCTAAATTGATCAAACTATGATCATTATCTAATCTAAAATATAACCTCTCCTTAAAGAATTTAAGCAAAAATTACATTCTTATGATTAATCTAAGTATTGTCTCTAAAGTTTACACCAACAAACAGCTTGCCCTTAGCAAACATTTTTTCACATTTTCCCTGCAGCAATTCTTTCAACATCTTTTAATAAAATCAATACGTTAACAACCAGTTAACAGTGTATACAATCCCTTATCTAAACAGTGATTAGAGCTGATTAGATGGGCCCTTGCCCACTAGCTGTAGGCTTTTGCCTCCTAGCCTAGGACTTTTGTCCCATACATGCATTACCTAAAAACCCTATCTAAAATCAACTGTGAATAAACATATACTTGATTAGAATTCATTAGATGCGCTTTTACCCGACTTGCTCTGGGCTCTTGCCAGCTAGCTAAGGACTTTTGTCCCATAAGTTTTTAGCTCAAGAGCCCTGTCTAAAAATCAAACAAAGGGCCAGCCTGTGGCTCACTTGGGAGAGTGTGGTGCTGACAACACCAAGTCAAGGGTTAAGATCCCCTTACCGGTCATCTTTTTTTTTTTTTTTTTTAATTTATTTCTTTTTCCGGTCATCTTTAAAAAAAAAAGAAAAAAAATATCACAAACTGTTTGGAAATGAATAATAATGACAGAAACAATGTATTGAATCTTGTTGGATATGACCAAAATAGTATCACATGAAAATGCATAGCATTAAATGCATTTATTAGGAAATAAAAAGCTTCATTAAGCAATCATTTTTTTAAAAAAGTTTAAAAAAATATAAAATACCAAGAAAATGAACCCAGAGGGGGAAAAAAGAAAAGAGCCAATAAAGATAAAAGCAGAAATTGGATTTTCACTTTAGTTGATACTAGAATCAACTCTCTTTCTAGGGATAACTTGAAAAGCTGAATAAATTTTGAAAAGCACTTATTTGAAGACATCAGCATCAGAAAACAAACAAGGCAATGAAAAATTACAAGATAAGAACCAGAAGAAGACAGAATTCTAGAGGTAAATTATAGATTAACCCTCTAAAGAACTGCAGCTCAGCTTCAAAAAATCTCACTCTTGAATTTGGATTAAGGGGATCCTGGATTGCTAGTGCCTTCAGGGAACTGTCAGAAACAAAAGTAAATCTTCCTAAACTTCAAATTAGTTCTACCAGAAACTTAATACATTTTTTGGCATACAATTGAAAAATAACCAGTCCCAGGAAGAAGTGTGGCAACATGTACCATAACTATCAGAAACAATGACAACAGAAATTGTCCCACATGGATTCCAGATATTGGAGTTATTGGTCATAATCCTTAAAACTAGTATGCTTACAAAGTTAAAGGGGATATAAAAGATGAATTAGATGGGGCTGGCCTGTGGCTCACTCAGGAGAGCATGGTGCTGATAACACCAAGGCCACAGGTTTGGATCCCTATATAGAGATGGCCAGTTAGCTCACTCGGGAGAGCGTGGTTCTGACAATACCAAGTCAAGGGTTAAGATCCCCTTACCGGTCATCTTTAAAAAAAAAAAAAAAAAAAAAAAAAGAATTAGAAATTTTGGCATATGGGCCAGCCCGG
>NW_007726737.1:564748-581824 GCF_000696425.1 Galeopterus variegatus
CGGGTTCGGATCCTATATAGGGATGGCCGGTTGGCTCACTGGGTGAGCGTGGTGCTGACAACACCAAGCCAAGGGTTGAGATCCCCTTACCGGTCATCTTTTTATAAAAAAAAAAGAAAAAGAAAAGAAATTTTGGCATAAAACTAGAAACTATTAAAAAGTTCATAGATTTGAAAAACTAATCAAAATCAAAAACTGAAAAATACAATAATACAAATTAAGAATTCATGGATAGATTTAACAGCAGATTAGACACCGTTGAATAGAGAATTACTAAACTAGAAGAGAGAAAATACAGAAGACAGAATAAGAGACAGGAAGGATACAGTGAGATGATGTAACACATGTATAATTTGAAGTCCTAGGGGCGGAGATAGAACAGAGAGAAGCAATGTTTGAACAAACAAGGGCTAAAAAAAACCTCCCCAAACTGATGAAAGACATTCTGTCACAGATTCAAGAAACTATGAATCCTAGGGTAAATAAAAAGAAATCCACACCTAGCCACATCAGCCGTCAGTCTTAATTGTTTGAACTTAATATGCTTAATATGCCCTTTTTTCCTTCTGGCTGCCTATAACCAATTCTTCAAATGCTCTTAGAACCAGCTTTACCATCCTGATAGTTTGTTCTTTCATTCATGGGTTGAATAATCTTTTACTCTGTGTTTATTTTATATTTGTATGAGTCATGTTTTTAACTTTTTGAAAACTATACTTTGAATATGCATGAAACAAAGAATTCATAAAACAACACTTTTTCTTCTTGTAATAAGTTTTCTATACTATTTTATTTTTTTCGTTCTATTAAAAATAATTCTGGTCACAACCCATTAAATCTGATATCCACCTGAGTTTGGAACACTCCACCTTCGCAGACTTGGGGGTGGGAGAAGTGTGTGTGGGCAGAATTGAATTTTAAAAACCCACTAATATTTAAATTTGTAAGTGCAGCCTCTTCCCTCCAGGGGTCATCTGATCTCTGGCTTGGCCCCTGGATTGTTGCTGTTCTCTCTTTGCTCAGCACTTAGACTCTGTGATTGATCTGGGCGGCCATTAGGAAAAGCCAGCGGGCAGTTCAGCCTCAGCAGCCGGTCCCTGGTCCTTCCGGGGAAGTGAGGGTCCCTAGCGTCCCTAGGGTCCCTGGGGCGATGGCGCTGCGGAGTGGCGAGCCCGCAGGCTAGGCAAGAGCGGGTCTCCCCGGGTGGAAGCCATCGGGCTTCCGAGGACTTGGCTGCACCCAGAGTTCAGACCAAGCGAAAAGTTCTCTTTGAGAGTCGGCGGCGGCGCGGGGTGGGGAGTCGGTGGCGGAGGCTGTCATTGTCAGAGCGCGGTCGGTCTCCCTAAGTCACCCCGTCCATCTCCTGCCAGCCGGAGAAGGTGGCTTCTGTGTGCTCGCTCGGTCCCGCTTTGGAGCGAGTGGGGGCCACGAGGGAAAGTGAGAGGGAAGGGCCCTGGCCGGCCTCCGAACCCGCCCCTGCACTTGGCCTGTGGGCGGCTCGGGTGCTCGGCACTCGGGTCCACGGGCGCGGGCGCACGAGCAGCATCCATGGCTGCGCTGGGCTGCGCGAGGCTCAAGTGGGCGCTGCTGGGGATACGGATGGCGGGCCGTGGCCTCTGCCCGCACGGGGCCAGAGCCAAGGCCGCGATCCCTGCGGCTCTCCCCGCTGACGAGGCCGCCGAGTCTCCCGGAGCCGGGCCTGGCGACCCGCGGCGTCTGCGGAGCTTGGAGGAACTTCCCAGGTTAGGGAAGCTGCGCTTCCTGTTCCAGCTGTTCGTGCAAGGCTACGCTCTGCAACTGCACCAGCTCCAGGTAACCAGGCGGGGGCATCGCCACCTGGGGTCGGGGTGGGCACCGGGACGGAGATACTGATGAGGGAGACGTCGGAGAAAATGTGAAGGACGCGGGAACTTAGCTCGGGACCGACTGAGGCTACGGTCATCAATTGGACATCCGTAGGGAGAATGTGCCATTTGAACTGGAATAAGCAGGCGCATGAGTGATACGGATCAGGAGGGTGCCAGTGAGAAGGTGACTTGGAGGCTAGACTTCAAGTGCACAGAAGTTGGGAGAGGAAGGAGATGTCCTGGGAAGAGAATGGCAGATGCAAGGGAATAAGCTGACATGTAATAGAATCGCTGTTTAACTCCGTGGTGATACTGGCTACCAAGGACTTCTTCCAAAGGAAATAACTTGTAGGCTGATTACAGAGTCTTCTTTTTTTTTTTAAAGATGACCGGTAAGGGGATCTCAACCCTTGACTTGGTGTTGTCAGCACCACGCTCAGCCAGTGAGCAAACCGGCCATCCCTATATAGGATCCGAACCCGTGGCCTTGGTGTTATCAGCACCGCACTCTACCGAGTGAGCCACGGGCCCGGCCTTACAGAGTCTTCTTAACAATTTGCAAGGTAAATTTCCCCTCGGAGGAAAACAGATGTCACTTCTCAGGGAGTAAAAGCAAAATGATAGACAGTAAGGAAAAGGTGCATTTTTTTTTTTTTTTTTAAAGATGACCGGTAAGGGGATCCCAACCCTTGACTTGGTGTTGTCAGCACCACGCTCAGCCAGTGAGCAAACCGGCCATCCCTATATAGGATCCGAACCCGTGGCCTTGGTGTTATCAGCACCGCACTCTCCCGAGTGAGCCACGGGCCGGCTGGCCCAAAAGGTGCATTTTTGTTGTTAAGAAATCAATGATTGATAAGAAGGGTTTACCCCGTGGAATAGGGAGCTGAGGCAGGGATGGACAGACAACCCACTGTCAGCTGACAGACTGGAAAACACGACGTTGACCAATGTTGGTTGAGTCCAAGAGGTTTTAGGAAATGAACCAAAGAGATTCATGTGCGGGCTGGCCCGTGGCTCACTCGGTAGAGTGCGGTGCTGATAACACCAAGGCCATGGGTTCGGATCCCATATAGGGATGGCCGGTTCGCTCACTGGGTGAGTGTGGTGCTGAGAACACCAAGTTAAGGGTTAAAATCCCCTTACCGGTCATCTTTAAAAAAAAAAAAAAAAAAAGAGATTCATGTGGGATCTGTGTTCCTAGTGACTATTAACAAATATTGAAGGGGTATAAAGAATAATTATGATTTGTAACAGTATATATGCTAGTAATATTGATTTGATCAACATATCTAAATGTTGAACCCCAAAAATATGTATAAATTTTCATTCAATAAATAAAATAAATTAAAATTAAAACGAACAAACAAACAAAAAACCCCAAATATTGACACACCTACTATGTCCCAGGCATGGTTCCGAGTGCTGGGATTAAGTGAGATGAGGCCCCTGCCCTCATGGGGCTTATATGCTCCTTTGGGGAAGATGGAGGGTAAGGAAGTACATGAATCAATAAACAGTTAACTTCAGAGAGAGGACTCTGGAAGGAAAAGCTGTTCAAGGTTGGGGGAGGGGTGTGCCCTCTGCAGGGGAGGTTTGGTTGTCAGTGACTGACAGGAGGAGTAGGCAGGCTTTGGGCTGGGGTGGCAAAGGTCTGCTGGCCATGTATCTGTGCTGGGGAGTAGTAAAGAATGAAGAGCTGTGGGGGACAGGATGGGCCTTTAGGGGCAGCTTTGAAGGCCTTACTAAGGGTTCCTCTGAGGAGCCACAGTGGGTTCCTGAGCAGGCATGGGATGAAGATGGCCTCTGAGAAACACTGCCCAGGATGGACTGGACAGGAGAGCTGCGGAGGGTCTCAGGTGATGAGGGGGTTTGGGTGTGGCACCATCTAGGATGGGGAAGCAGATCTGAGCCACATTCCACAGAAAGCAGGACTGGGCCTTGAGGATGGCAGAGAAAATGATGCTGAGGGTTTGAAGGGCAAACTGACCACAGCCAGGTCTGCATCCTCTGTACCTGCTCGGGTGGCTGCTGTCTTTCCTAGAATCTTCCCTGATGGGCTTATATTTCTGAGACTTCGGTGCAGGTCACAAGGTACTGAGAGATGGTGAAAAATCATTCCCTATGGACCCAGCTCTTCTAAACCAAGCAACCAGAGTCCTGCTAACTTCCTCTGCTTGCATGCTTGATTGATTAATTGATTATTTTTTGGTGGCTGGCCAGTATAGGGACTGAACCTTGGACCTTGGTGTTATCAGTACCATGCTCCCATGTCTAATCAGTTGAGCTAACCAGCCAGCACCCTCTGCTTGATTTAACCTCTAGAAATGTGAGAGGCCTAATGAATGTCCCAAGGCACTTAGTGAGGACTAAAGATTTCTCAGGAGATTTACTAAGGATTGTCTCTAGAGCATTAACTACCAAAGAAATTCTAGATGGCCCTATGAGGAGGAAGAGGAAGCAGGAGAAAGCCAGGAATGTGTAGCCTTTTGAAGGAGAGCCCAGGTCCTGGATTTAGGAGAGCCCTCGGGTTTCAGCCCTTGTATCCCAAAGATCTTAGGTCACATGAACCTGGGCTGTCCTATGGGAAATATGTTAGCCCTTCCCACTTCATGTGGCTGATTTGAGTTAGTAAAGAAGATTGTTGTACGTCTATAAAACCCAGTTAATAGCCCTATTGAGGAAGAGGGTGTGTTTCAGTGATCCGCTTCATATCAGTTAGAATTCACTTGGATGCTACTCAAACTAGCTTAAACTAATAAAGCAGGTTTCTTGGCTCATAGAACTAAAAACTCCAATAGTTGAGTAGTTCAGGTATAGTTTGTTCTAGAGATTCATGAGGTCATCAAAGCTACAACTTTGTTTTTCTGCAGTTCTCTTGGCTCTGCTGTCTTGCAGTAGTTGGTTGACTGGCTTGAACTAGGTTCATTGCCCATCCCTGAGCCCATCATAGTGGCCAGGGGAGATAGACATACTCTAATCAGCTTAACCCCTTATAGGCTCACACCTAAAGCTGGGGTTGGGGTCCTTCCCACCAAAACCAGGTGGCTACCATACAAGGGGGAGGAGCAAAATGGGTGTAGGGGCAGCCAACGACAATGTCCCCTGCACCCTCAGTTGCCAAAAACTGCTTTATCTCTCACATAAAAAATAATAAAATCAGCTTAGAGAATCGTTGTAGGACTTAGGGGGGTGGGGTAGGGAATTGGGACATGTAAAAGTTATATTACTCCATAAATGCCAGTGCCTTTTTCTTTCCTAATAAAAATAATGTCAAGAATGCTGGATAAATAAAATGTGAACATATGCTAAGTTTATATTAAATTTATGTCTTTCAAAGAAGTTGATCCTGAGAATGATGAGATATCTATTCTGTAGCTCTTATTGTTGATACCCAGTTTGGTGGCCCCTCCTGTGCTGTCCAATGCTCTGTGCACATATTTTCATTCCATGTATTATGTTTCTTATCATCACCTGTTTATATGGCTTAGAGACTGGGCTGTGAAGCTCTGAGGGCTGGGCCTACATCTTTCCCACCTCTGTCCCTTCAGCACCAGGCACAGTCTTAGGCACAAGGGAGGTACTGTGGGTGGTACTGAGCAGTGGATTCATCTAGTGGTAAACTTCTTTGTGACACTCTTCTTCCCAGCTCCCTGATCTGGTTGAGTTGACATAACATAGAGTGAAGGAGAGACAGTGAGGCAGGTGGCAGATAGATCAAGCCTAGCTCTTCAGTTCTCAGCATTTCAGGTTCAGAAATTAAATTTTGTCAGCACCTTCAGCATTGGCAGACCATTGGGCACTGACTGACTTTAGCCAAACCCACAGAAACAAATATGTGTACTGGAGTGTCCATGTGTTTATTTAGTAAGGAGGTCAACCCTTCCAGGGATCATAATACTTCATCACGTGGTAAACCCCTGTTCTAGTTATCTATTGCTACATAACAAGCCATTCCAGAACATGGTGGCTTAAAACAACAAACATTTTGTTATGTGCATGATTTTGTGAGTTAGGAATTTGTGAAGGACACAGTGGAAATGACTTATCTCTTCTTCATGATGGAGCAGAGCTTCAGCTCAAATGGCTGATGATGGCTGGGATTGTTCAAGTGGGGCTATATGTCTGGGCATTGGGCTGGCTTTTGGCTGGCATGTCACATCTGCTGGGGCTGGAGTGGGCAAAATACCTTCTTCAATTGCATGTCTGGTGCCTGGGCTAGTTTGTTCGGACAGTTGGGCATCTCTCTCCACATAGCTGGCTTGGACTTCCTCACAAGATGGTGGTCTCAGAATAGTCAGACTTCTTACATGGTGTTGGCATCCCCTAGAGTGAATGTTCCAAGAGACAGAAAGTGGAAGTTGCCAATTTCTTAATGCCTGAACGTGGAAACTGGCACAGCTGCAATTCCACCGTATTCCACACATCAAACATCAGAGCAGTTACAGAGCCCAACAAGATTCTAGGGAAGACGTAGACCTCACTTCTTAATGGGAGAGATGTTAGAGGGTCTGTGGCCATTTTTAATGCACCACACCCTTTTCCTAGGATCCAGGTGCCTAGGGATAGAAATTAGTAACTACATTAGTGGACTGCTTGGTGTGTAAGGACCCAGAACTAAAGGAGTAGAATTGTATGTAAGGAAATTCCATGCAGGCCTTGGGAAACCTAGTTGAATGTGCTTCTCTGCTGCCTCTCCATTAGATTAAGTATCTTTGTCTCTTGGATAGTGAGAGATAAATGCTGCCAAATTCTTGCTATTTGGCTCTCTTCTGGATTTTGTGAAGACCACCCCCGTCCTGTTGCTTCTCTGCTGCCTCTCCATTAGATTAAGTATCTTTGTCTCTTGGATAGTGAGAGATAAACGCTGCCAAATTCTTGCTATTTGGCTCTCTTCTGGATTTTGTGAAGACCACCCCCGTCCTGTTAACACATTCTTTCTTTGGTTTGGCTAAGACCATTGATAGGATGGATTTTCTTCCTAGCACTCATGTTACCATCAAGCCTTCCAGAGATTATCCTCCAGTTACCTTGACTGAGCTTGAGTGTTTTTCAGTGTCATCTAGCAGACATTTACAGGTTGTCTTTAGGTTGTGGCAGAACTAGGTACACTGCCTTTAAGCCTCAGGAGTGGAAAATTTGAAATGAAGTATTAAGGCCAAAAATGTGTGAGTCATATGAATTTAGCAATTGCACCACCATAGTTTTTATCTTAGCTATAAACTACGGTGGTCAGGATATTCAAGAATATTCAGGTAGTAATATTTGTGGTTGGGAAAGATTAGAATGACTTAAATGTCCCACAGTAGGGGACTAGTTAAATAAATTATGGAACATCCATACAATGGAATTATATGCAACCATTAAAAAGGATAAGGCAGATTTACCATATTAATATGAATTGCTTGCTAAGAGATGGGAAGAAAGTAAGCTGCAAAACTATATAATGTACCATCATCTGCGGATAAGGAAAGAGCATGGGATATATATGCATGTGATGGAATTGGATATATTGTCCCCTCCAAAACTCACGTGGAAATTTGATCTCCAATGTGGCAGTGTTGGAAACTGATTGAGTCATGGGGGCGGATCCCTCATGAATGGATTAATGCTCTCCCTGGGGAGGAGGGGATTAATGAGTGAGTTCTTCCTCTATTAGTTTCCGTAAGAGCTCCTTGCTTAAAAAGACCCTGGCACCTTCTCTCTCTTGCTTCCTCTCACCATGTGATCTGCTTGTATCCGCTGGCTCCCTGCCACTTTTCCGCCATGAGTAGAAGCAGCCTGAGGCCCATGCCAGATGCAGCTGTCCCAGAATCATAAGTCAAATAAACCTCTCTTCTTTATAAATTACCCAGTCTCAGGTAATTCTGTTACAGCAACACAAAACGGACTAAAACAGAAAATTGGGGTGTTGCTAAACAGATACCTGAAAATGTGGATGCAGCTTTGGTACTAGATAATGTGCAAAGGTCGGAGGAGTTTGGAGGACTTAGAAGAAGAGAAAAAGACGAGGGAAAGTTTGGAATGTCTTAGAGATTTATGTGGTGGCGAGCAGAATGCTGATAGAAATGTGGACAGTAAAGGCCATGTGGATAATGAGGTCTCAGATAGGAATGAGGAACTTATTGGGAATTGGACAAAGATAACCCTTGCTACACCACAGCAAGGAACCTGGCTGCATGGTGTCCATGCCCTTGGACTTTGTGGAGGTTGGAACTTAAAAGAGTTGTGAACCAGAGCATTTGGCCAAAGAAATTTCTAAGCAGCAAAGCATTAAGGATGCTGCATGGCTACTTCTAACAGCCTACTCTGGGTTATGGCAGCAAAGGCATAACATAAAGCCAGAATTCAAAAGGGAAGCAGAGTGTAAAGATTTGGAAGCTTTGCAGCCTGGCCATGCAGTAAAGAAGCAGAGAGCTGGAGAACAGGGTGAAGCAGATAAATTGGTTGCTAAAGACATTACCTTGGTGGTGAGACAGCCAGATGCTAATAGCAGAGAAAATGAGAGGAAAGCCCTGCAGGCATTTCAGAAGTCTGGAAGGGTGCCCCACCCATCACAGACCCTGAGGCCTAGAAGAACTGAGTTATCCTGGAGGACAGACCTGGGACGCAGCTGCTCTCAGGATCCTGCTCCCTGCACCCCAGCTGCTCCGGCTGGAGTGGCCCCAAGTGTGGTTCATGCAGCAGCCCTGGAGAGTAGAAGCCCGAAACCTTGGTAGCACTCATGGTGTGTTAAGTCTGCAGGCCAGCAGGATGTGAGAGCAGTGGAGGTGTGGCAGCCTCCACCCAGATTCCAGAGGATGTATGGAAAAGCCTGGAGACCCAGGCAGAGACCTGCCGCAGGTGTGGAGCCACTGCTGAAGCCATCTACTAGAGCATTGCTGAGCAGGAAAGTGCGGCTGGAGCCCCCACAGGGAGCCCCCACCAGGGAAATATCTAGTAGAGCTAAGGCAGCAGGACCACCATGGAGACCCCAGACTTATGGAGCTACCAGAGTGGAACACCAGCCTGGAAAAGTTGCAGGCACCAGTTCAGCCCACTGGGCTGCACCTGGCAGAGCTGTAGGAATGATGCTGCCTGATGCTTTGGGGGCCCAGATGCCCAATTGTGCCCAGGATGCAGGACTTGGAGTTAAAGACCATTATTTTGGAGTTTTAAGACATAATGTCTGTCCTGCTGGGTTTCAGACTTGTTTGGGGCCTGTTTCTCCTTTCTTCTGGTCTATTCTTCCCTTTTGGAATGGGAACATGTACCCAATGCGCTACCTCCAGGCCAGGCTGCCATCACCTCAGTCCTACATTACAACAATGAACGTCTAAACAACTCCCTGTGTCTACTCTCACTCCCCCTCACCTACCTATACATTCTATGATGGATCCACAATCAAGTCAGTCATCTCTGGAAAACGGAAATGATATGTCATCTGCCCTTAAAACCCACTAGTGCTAAATGCAATGCAGTACCCAGGATTGTATCCTGGAAAGGAAAAAGGACATTAGTGGAAAAAACCCACGGAATCTGAATAGAGTCTGGAGTTTAGTTAATAGTACTGTACTAATGTTGGTTCCTTTGTTTTGACTAATGTACCGTGGTTATGTAAGATATTAGCATGAGGGGAAACTGGGTATGGGGTATATAGGAACTTTCTGTAGTATCTTTGCAACTTTTCTGTAAATATATGAGGGCACTTCAAAAAGTTCATTGAAAAATAGAATTAAAAGATAATACGAATCTTTCCATGAACTCTTTGAAAACCCCAAAGCTACTCCACAATTAAAAGTTTATTTCAAAAAAACATTAGTAGCTCCCTGATGGAGTTTGGATGTGTTGTCCCCTCCAAAACTCATGTGGAAATTTGATCTCCAATGTGGCAGTGTTGGAAACTGATTGAGTCATGGGGGCGGATCCCTCATGAATGGATTCATGCTCTCCCTGGGGGAAGAGGGGTGGTGAGTGAGTTCTTACTCTATTAGTTCTCGCAATAGCTCCTTGCTTAAAAAGACCCTGGCACCTCCCCTCTCTCTCTTGCTTCCTCTGCCATGTGATCTGCTTGTACCCGCCAGCTGCTGCCACTTTCCACTATGAGCAGAAGCAGCCTGAGGCCGGTGCCAGATGCAGCTGTCCCAGAATCATAAGCCAAATAAACCTCTCTTCTTTATAAATTACCCAGTCTCAGGTAATTCTGTTATAGCAACACAAAACAGACTAAAACAGCATGTATATACTTCAAAAAGTTCGTGGAAAAGTAGAATTAAAAGATAATGCTAATTTTTCCATGAACTTTTTGAAGTACCTTTGTATGTTTGCATATGTATGAAATATCTCTGGGAGGACTCACAAGAAATTCTTAACAATGGTTGCTTTTGTATAGGGGTCCTGGGCTCTGGAGGTGAGAATTAGGAGGAAGATTTACTTTTCTTTTTCTTTCTTTCTTTCTTTCCTTCCTTCCTTCCTTCCTTTTTTCTTCCTTATTGGAACATAGTTAATGGTACATATCTGTGGGGCACAGCATTGAATATCAATACCTGTGTACAATATGTGATGTTCAAATCAGTATAATTAGTATATTCTTCATTATACAATGTAATCGATTTTCGTGGCCCTTTACCAATTCTCCCTTCCCCCTTCCCCTCTCCCTTTCCCACCTCTGGTAACTTCAATTCTGTTTTCTTCTGTTAAAGGTTTACTTTTCATTGTGCACCCTTTTATACTCTTTGAATTTTAAAAGTGTGCATGGGGTGGGGGAGGAGAAGGGACTGGGAAAGAAGGACTTTGTCTATGAAATTTTTCATTTAAAAAATATTGAAACAAGTATGACAAATCTGAACATTTCTTAATTCTGGAGAGTAGGCATGTGGGTGTTTATAATGTTATTTTCTTGAATTTTCAACATTAAAATATTCATACTAAAAATACAAATAATCCTGCTTATTGGGAATCCAAATGTTGCTATTGGCTTGGGCTGATCTTGGAGGAGATTATTCAAGGCAGGCTGCAGAGCAATGAGAACCTGGGAATGCTGTTAATTATTTAGCACCTTCTGTCACTTGTAAATATGAATTCCACTGGTGCGAGGGGCTTGGGGTTAACTCCTAATGACACTTTGACAGCATTAAGACAGGGCTGTCCTAGCTGAACTCCTTTTCGCCTTTGACCCCGAATGGGCCTTCTTTCTGACATCTGTCAGCACAGGCAAAATAGTGGCCTGTGCCTGAAGTTATGTCTCTTCTGCTTACCAGCTGATGGCTGCCAGCTTTTAGGGGCGCGTTTGTTGACACTAGCAAAACAGTGCTTGGTGTTTGTGAATTTGCTTTTGTCCTGAAGGCTATTTGCTTGCTGTTTTAGTGTTTTGCTGTGCTGAGACCTTCCCTAAGAAGCCCACTATCCATAAACTAAACAGGACTCTAAACAGGAGAATAGAACATTGAAATGCATTATCAATCTCGGAGGTGGGAATGGATTTCAGGTGGTATTAAAGTTCTTTTTTTTTTTTTTTGGTAACAGCTTTATTGAGATATAATCACACACTATGCATTTCACCCATTTAACGATCAGATGGTTTTTCGTATATTCACAGAATCATGCAACCATCACTCTAGAAAGAAACCTGGAACCTTTAGCAGTCACCTTCATTCCCTCATCCCTCCCAGCCCCTCGTGACCACTAATCTACTTTCTGTCTCTATGGATTTACCTATATGGACATTGCATATAAATGGAATCACTCAATATAATTATAATTGCATATAAATGGAATCAATCTTTTGCGACTGGCTTCTTTCACTTAGCATAATATTTTTAAGGTTCATCCATGTTATAGCATGTGTCAATACTGCGTTCCTTTTTATGGATGAATAGTATTCTATTATACACAATTTATGTATCCAGTCATCCATTGATGTATATTTGGGTTGTTTCAACTTTTTGGCTCAGTATCCCTTTTTGAGTTTTCAAGGTACATACAACTCAGAGCTGAGTTTCCTATATTTATTTCGGTTCCCAACTCTTTGAAAGTCTGAAAGCTGTGAAAGCTCAGAGCTGAGTTTCCTATATTTATTTCGGTTCCCAACTCTTTGAAAGTCTGAAAGCTGTGGCATTTATATTTATTTCGGTTCCCAACTCTTTGAAAGTCTGAAAGCTGTGAAAGTCTCTACAGTGAAAAATGAGTTTTTGCACAATATATATTTCATAGGATTTCAGGTCTCCCCCCTGACATCCAGCCTGTGCATACCAGGGTTTATGACCCCTTGCTTTGGAGGTGGATTAGGGCCTTCCAGGCACCATACCTAAAATTTAGTTAATGGCCCCTAGGGTCTGCCTTGGGCTATCAGCCCTTAACATATGGGCTAGCCGCTGAGTATCTTTGGGATCAATTAGTAGTATAATTCCCTTATTTAACTAATGAAGAAATAAATGTTAAGCTCACACATACAAGAAAAGTCAAGGCCAAGGCCTGACAGATACAACCTTTATTGGTACAATGAGCCACTTTTAGATTTAGACAGTTTATTACTTATATAGACAGCAAAAAGAAGAATAAGCCAAAGATGCTAGGTCTCCAAGATCCTTGTCCCACAAACCTAAAAGGACAACGCCAAAACAAAAGGGGACAGATTATTGCAATGCAAGATGCAGGTTACCCTGTTGCTGAGAAATCCCTTCTAGACTGTAGCTAAGGGGTTTTATATTCTGCAGCTCTTTTCTGAGGGGGACAGGGCAGAAAGCCTCACATGTCATCAGATCCCAGGAGGGAGGCAATGAGAAGCTGTACCATGACAGCCTCCCAGGGGAGATAAGGAGGCACATGGGAGGTGGGAGGTGGCCTTGGGGCAGCTCCTTACAGGCCTCCCATTCTTCCATATTCCAGGAGGATCACAGTGTTCCACAGAAACTCATAAGCTGTGGTTCAAGTTTTTGTATGTGCAAGGTTGCTAGGTTGGTGCTGTTCCCCTACAACTCCACCCCCAACCTTTCATATATCCAACTAAGAATTCTCAGGAGCATAGGTCACCTGCATCAGATACTCTGTACTTATAAGGGCTCCTACCAAATCTGTTCTGTTTGTCCTAGGCAATATCAGATAAGAGTGTACACAACCATGACTCCCCGTATGTTGGTCAGGCCTACTTGGAGGAGAGACTGCACCCAGGCTTTCCATCTGGGGCTGTCAGCAACCACACCTACCCCCACCCCAGCTGGCCCGCAGGAAGTCCACGGCAGAGTGATTGTCTATTACCACCCATGCTGAAGAGTTTGGAACAACCTTTGACAAATGGACAAAAGAAGCCAAACGATAATGAGAGGAGACCAAAGAGACCAAACCAGTGTCCAGAAATTTAATCTTGTTCTGTCATCTTTAGTGGAGGCTGATCTTTTCCAAAGTCAATGGCAGTTGGGACATTTCTAAGAGCTCTTAGATTCAGATTCTTCATTGGCCAGTGGTCAAATGCAGGATGATGGCAGTGGTCTGGGCTAGATGTCCTGTAGACTAGTGCTGAGAGAAAGGGATCAATAGTCCCTTCCTCCACCCCTGACCTCTTGGGTTGGCCCCCTGTTGCTTCGCCTCCCACAAATTCATCACCCCTTTTTCCCTGGGTGATGGAGCCACAAAAGATTACTCAAAGCCCATCTCTTCTGAGCAGTGAGAAGCCCCGAAGTGGTTAATCTCCCGGAACCCTCAAGAGAGAGGCATTCCTTTCATTTGAGAAATTAACCATGAATTGTTGTTCTCTTCCTGCATTTATTCTCCAGACCAGGAAGTTACAGGAAGAGAACATCGGTGGGGTTATAGTTTAACAATATAGCCTGGTAACATTCAGTAAAACAAGTAAGGTGACATTCCATAAGGCAATTTAAGTGATCCACCAACAAAAGCTTGACCTTAGCAAACATTCCTTCTCCCAACAGCAGCTTCCCAGTATCTTTATCTATCAATCAGTAATTTGTCTGTCTTTGAACCAGCAACCTTGCTGCGTTACAATTCTTCATCTTACAACAGAGACTATAGCCTGAGGAAAATTTCTTGATTTTTGCAATGTCAACATTTTATATGTACTTTTAAGAAGTTAGACCAAATCTAGAAGTACAAAAAACTAGGCCCTGTGAAATATATTCACTTTATAATATACTCTACAGCCCCTGATGTCCCACAAACCGCAGTTGTTGCTCACCTTCCACAACCATGTGATCTTTATGGCTGGCTCCTACAGCAATTGCTTAACCCTTTTCCCCAGCCTCTTCATGTCTTACCCACATGTGTGCCCCGATTTATCCCTAGGTGGCTCAGTCGTTTCTTCCTTGTATGCCTTGTATTGTCATGGACCACATCAGGACTATCTTAGGAGCTGTCCTTACATATGTGATCATTATCATCTCTATCCATGATTGCCTAAGACCAGCAAGCATAGCTGGTGGCAAAAGAAGCACTAGGTTAGAGTCACTCACTACCTGGACCAGTGTATAGGGCCTCTGGTTCTCCTTAGGGAAGGAGGGACTTGGGTCTCTGCGCTAGTCCTGTTCATCTTGGAGAGGCTTAGATCTGGGTGGAGAGGTGGTGTGTAGGCCTTGGATCAATACCAATCTGAATAGCATAGACCTCAGCAAGGGGGTCTACATCCTCTTGGTTCTCCTCCTGTTTATCCACAGTAAATGCCAGAGCCGACTGGGGATTCTCACTGTTACAACCTGGAGCTTTAAATTTTGTATCCTTCTCATGGACTGATGGGCAAACCATCAATCTCCCTTTTGGAGACTCTTCTAGCATAATAGCCAGGTCCCTGTGGTCCAATACAGTCTTGCTAGAAACTGAATGTTTATATCCCCGCCCCCAAATTTATATGTTGAAACCTAATCCCCAATGTGATGGTCTTAGGAAGTGGGACCTTTGGGAGGTGATTAGGTCATGAGAGCTGAGCCCTCATGAGTGAGATTAATGCCCTTATTAAAGAGGCTCTACAGGGGGCTGGCCTGTGGCTCACTCAGGAGAGTGCGGTGCTGAAAACACCAAGGCCATGGGTTCGGATCCCATATAGGGATGGCCGGTTTGCTCACTGGCTGAGCGTGGTGCTGACAACACCAAGTCAAGGGTTAAGATCCCCTTACCGGTCATCTTTTTAAAAAAATAAAAAATAAAGAGGCTCTAGAAAGCTCATTCCACCATGTGAGGACACAGCCAGAAGGTGCTATGAACCAGGAAGCAAGCCCTCACTAGACACTGACTCTCTGGTTCCTTGATCTTGGACTTCCCAGTCTCCAGAACTGCGAGAAATAAATATTTTGTTTTTAAGCCACCCAGTCTATGGCATTTTGTTATAGAAGCCCAAACAGATGAAGACAAGTCTGGACAGTTAGTCTCCTTTTCTCTCTGTATTAATTTGCTCAAGCTGCCATACAAAGTACCACAAACTAGGTGTCGTAAACAACAGAAATTTATTGTCTCACAGTTTGAGAGGCTAGCAGTCCAAAATCAAGGTATTAGTAGGGTTGGTTCCTTCTGAAGGCTGTGAGGGGAGGATCTGTTCCAGGTCCTCTTTTCTTGACTTGTAGATCACTGTCTTCATGTTCACATGGCATTTTCCCTGTATGCATTTTGGATAGTTTCCTTAAGCACATTTTCTCTACTAGTTCTTTAATCAAGGCAGTGATCTCCCTTCCAGCCCTCTCCTTTCCCTGGCATCCTGTATTACTTACTGATACCACATGGCTGAGCTGAGAGAACTCGGTGTGCTCTAAACTGGGTGTCTGCCTCCAAATTTCCTCTTTGTATGAGGACACCAGTCATATTGGATTAGGACCCACCCTAATGACTGCGTTTTAACTTCATTACTTCTATAAAGACCCTATCTTCAAATAAGGTCATTTTCTGAAGTGCTGGAGGTTAGGACTTTAACATACAAATTTGTGGGGGGAAACACGATTCAACCCATAAAACCCTCTTAGCCTGAAGGGCATTTATTTTGGCCTGTGTTTTCCAGAGTCTATCTCTGGGATGCGAGAAAGGACTTAACTGTCCCCAAAAGCCTGGTGTGCTATTGAACAAACCGGTCAATCTGACCGTGACTGACTAGCTCATCATATGGGTATTCATGTTTTCTATGGCAAATCCAGGTCAGGTTATAGTAGCCCTAAGGGAAGTTATAGTTTCCTCTCTTATCTTCCCTGGGCGCTCACCAGATGATGGAAGCTCATTTTGGGTAGACCACTGTTTCACTATGGATGTAAAGACCACTGCAACAAGCCCTGACTAGTCTTTATGTGCTTTCCCTCCATGCTCTTGTCATTGGTGAATGTGTTCATGGCTGGGGCTAAGAGGGGACCTCAGTACATCTCTGAGGAACTGACTGCTCTTGATGGCTAGGGAGTATTTTACCTGCGGTCACAGCCACGGGTCTGAGCAAAGCAGTGTTGCTTTCCCAGTGATATAGAAGGGTGAGGAACCACAGAATACTTCTCCTCACTTTATGGAACCCTCCCTCTTTAAGTCTAGACACCAACAGAACTCATCAGGGCTCTCAGGGACAATGGTCAAGAACCACTTGTCCCTCTTGTCACTAAACACATCAGCAATCATATCTGCCATTGCCCACCAGGATCCTGTTCTGTACCTTGCTAGTCAGACTTGAGGGTCTTGCTGTGGTTTTTCCATAGGGGCATTGTGACCTTATCAGCCTCAAGGGGAAGAGGGTTAAAAACCCCCATGTAGTCAGGCTGTCAGGAGGCTCCTTTTGTGGGCACAACTTTTGTATCAGGAACATACTGCTTTTTAGTTGGTAGAAGACAGCTGTTTTTCTTTGCCAGAGGCATTCAGTATTGTGACTCCACCTGCATTGTTTCAATTAGGTTTACGTGGCAAGCAGGCCCCAAATCTTTTTTTTTTTTTAAAGATGACCGGTAAGGGGATCTTAACCCTTGACTTGGTGTTGTCAGCACCACGCTCACCCAGTGAGCAAACCGGCCATCCCTATATGGGATCCGACCCTGTGGCCTTGGTGTTATCAGCACCGCACTCTCCCGAGTGAGCCACGGGTCGGCCCAGGCCCCAAATCTTGTTGGGACTTACCAGTCGTTCCTGCTGGGACTTTCAACTTGCCAACCAACAAGACATCATTACACAATGAAAACTATTTTTTTTTCCTTTTTGTCTTTTTTCGTGACCGGTAATGGGATCGCCACCCTCGGTGTCGTGCCCGCACCGCGCTCAACCAGTGAGCGGACTGGTCTCTATATGGGAT
>NW_007726737.1:583584-584319 GCF_000696425.1 Galeopterus variegatus
ACACCAAGCCAAGGGTTGAGATCCCCTTACCGGTCATCTTTAAAAAAAAAAAAAAAACTTTGACAATGACAACAGAAGCATTTTCCTAACACTTTATGAACATTCATATTTACACATTTCAATCCCAAGTGCACATTTTTGCAACAATACACAGGAGGGATGGGCTCACAGGCCTTTCTCTCACAGTCACTTTCCCTTTCATTCTCACTTCGCTGCCCCAAACCTTAGTCACTTTTTTACAGAAACACAGACCAATGGGTTTAACACAGGTATTCCAGGAGTTATGCAGTAGCTGGAAGCTTGGGGAATATCAGAGCCAGGAGGAGGGCAGCCCTGGGGCCAGGGAGGGCAGCAACTCCACCAGCAAGCCCAGCTTTGCATCTGCTTTCGGTTTTAAGTGGCTGTTTACTCAGCTTCAACAAACGCACTTTTAGCAAGTTAAGGCACCAATCAAGTGGCTGGTTTCAGTGCCATTTCCAGTGGCTCCAAAGGTTTATTGACAGAAGAGACTGGATGTTGGGAAAACCTCAACTCCTGGCTCACTAGACTGTGGAAGTCTCACAGCCCCCTGGTAGGAGGACCCCTGCCCATGTCACTTAAGTGAGAGAATCTATTTTATCTCCTAACCTGGCCATCGTGGCCCCATATCCTTGCAAAGGGCACCGTGACTTTACTGGTCTCATGCTGGGCACCAAATTTGTCAAGTTCACATATAACAGAAAAAGCAAAGCCAAG
>NW_007726738.1:0-703 GCF_000696425.1 Galeopterus variegatus
CTGCTGATTTTTGATCTTGTCTCCACAACGAGGAGCTACATAAGGAAAGTTACTGTATGGAGTGTTCGTTGCACTCAAACAAGGATCCCACTTACTAAGCCAATTATGTAGACCGTGGTAAGAACAATTGCTCATCACATCGAGAAGACCCGGCACAGGAGCCATGACACAGTTGCTTCTCCGAAAACAATGACAACCACTTCCATCATGGCCCACAAGAAAGTTATGACCTAATGCATGTGCTGTAATAGTTGCGGCCAAAAATACATGATAGTGTGCTGCATACACAAATAATGCTCCCCAGTTAGGGTTGCACATTCCACCACTGCTGGCAAAATATGAGGATCCTCCGATTTTATGCCCTGTAAGAAGAACTGAAGTATCGTGTGAAATGTGAGAATAAACATTACGAGATTTCCACAAACCAAAACTACTTACTGCAGTTTGAGCACTTGGAAAGTTATTAACATTTGTTGGATCCCGTGTATTCCATATGCACAAAAGACGTATGTAGACATTGAAACTCACTGGCCTGTAAATGGTATGTAGTATGTTGTTTATAATCACTACATTCTCTATTATACGTGTATTATTCCGGTTCTGCACAAATAAGGAATTCGATATAGTGTAATGGAGTTTCAAGTTTTTCAAATGTTGCCTCCACAAATACATGGGGCCTGCTCTAGGAGTCTGAGAAAGTTTT
>NW_007726738.1:1079-4108 GCF_000696425.1 Galeopterus variegatus
CCCGCCGAGGGTTCGGATCCCACATACGGACCAGTTCCCACTCACTGGCTGAGCGAGGCACAGGAGCAACACCGAGGGTTGCGATCCCGTTGCAGGTCCCAGTCCAGTACAGGGGCGACACTGAGGGTTGCAATCCGTTGCCGGACACGGAAAAAGACAAAAAAAAAAAAAAAAAAAAAAGAAAGCTGTAAGCTCTGATTGCCCCACAGAAACAGTGAGGGGGCGGAATCCAAGAAACTATCTGAATCAACTCTGTAGAAGATCAGGGAAAAAAATAGAAGGTTTACAACAACCACCAAACAAACATCCATGAGGAAAAAGCCATTTTTAAAATGCTCCAGGCATTTAAGGAAACCTCTGTCAAAACATTAGCTAAACATGATCTAAATGAACTGAGACTTCACTGAGCACATAGGACTAGACACGGTCTTGGCTAAATATGTTATGAAATGGAATATAGCCTATAACAATCAAATTTTTACAAAGCATCACTGGGAGGAATAATAATATGTCCTTCTGTTACCATCTTATAATAGTCAAATATCTGATTTTCAACAATAACAAAAAAATCCAAAAGTACACAAAGAAACATCAAGACATGACTCATTCAAAGAAACAAAATAAATTGCACAGAAACTATCCCCAAATGAGCCAGATATCAGACTTACTAAACAAAGTCTATAAAACAACTGTCTTGCATATTCAAAGAGCTAGTGGAAAACATGAACAAAGAGCTAAAAGAATCAAAAATACATGAATAAATAAAATGAAAATATCAACAAAGAAATAGAATTATAAAAAGGAAATAAACAGAAAGAAATTCTGAATCTGAAAGGTACAATAACTGAAATGAAAGATACAATAGAGTTGTTAACAGCAGATTTGGTCAGTCAGGAAAAACAATCAGGGGACTTGAACATAGGACAATTGAAATTATCCAGTAGGAGAAGGAGAAAGAAAAAAGAATAAAGAAAAGTAAATAAAACCTAAGGGACTTGTGGGACACCAATCAGCTGATCAACATATGCATTATGAAAGTACTAGAAGAAAAAGACAAGTCCAGGCTGAGAATTTTACAAATCTTTACTTTCTGATTCTTCCTTAGTCATTAATTCTGTCTTTAAATTGTTTTCCTCTTCTCGCATTTCACTATAAACAGTTGAGAGAAGCTGTGCAGCTGCTTGTGCTAATATTTTGCTTAGCCATTTCTTCAGCCAGATAGCCTTCTTCATCACTTTTAAATTTACTTTCCATAAAGCCTTCAGGCATACTCTCCCTAAAGTTCTCCATTTCTTCTGAGCTCTCACCAGAATCTTCCTTAAACCTCCATTCATGGCAGTCTAGGCNACATAGTCTTGTCTGTGAATGCTCATAGCAGCATTGTTCATAAGTTTATTCTACAAACTGGAAACAAAGAACCAGTCATTAGTAGTCCTTAATAAACACATGGTTATATTCATCCAGTGGAATAATCTTCTGTAATAACATGAACAAAATTCTGATGAATGCAAGAACATGGATGAATCTCCGACAATACGATGAGAGGAAGAAACCAGACCACAAGAAGTAAGCAATATATTATTTAATTTGTACAATGTTCTAGAATAGTCCAAACTAATTTATAAGAATTTAAAAGTAATCAGAAGTTTCCTGATGTGGGAGTAGGGGAATGGGGCAAGGAGGGACCATTCTGGAGTGATGGAAAGTATCAATAAAGTATCTTTTGGGAATGTGATTTGGAATGGTGGTTTCAAATCAAAACTCATCAAGCTTCATACTTAAAATCAGTGTATTTATCATATGCTAAGTGTACCTCAATAGAGTTAATTTTTATAAAGGGTTTGACTTCAGCTTCTTTTTGTCCTAGTTCTAAATTGGCACATCAGTAACATAACTCAGAAGCCATCTTCCTTACATTTCAAAAATCATTTTACAAAAGAATTGTATGTAAATGAAGTCAACTTGGTATAAAAAAGGTATCAAGAGCAACTTATGTCATTTGCTTTCTATGAATCATAGATTCCATTAGGAAGAGTAACACAAACAGTTGCATTTATAGTTAGAAAAATATATAGGAGTATTTACTTGTGTTGTATGCAATGCTGGAAGATTTTTTAAAAATCATGCTGTCTGAAATATTTGAAAAGTTACAAGTTTAACTTCCTCTAAGCCTGAAAAGAATTGGCCATAATGAAAAGGTAATTTGAAGGAAGAAACATTAATTTTAAAAAGGCAAAAAGAGAAGCTAACTAATTGTAATGGTAAGAACTAAAAAATTCACTAATTCATAAGTTACATATATATTAAGAATTATCAGAATATAAGAACTGATGAAAAGGATCAGGCCATTTGGGGAAAGATTAATAGCCAGTTTTCCAATCATTATTTTATGTGACTGAAAAATGCTCACTGAAATCTGTGAGAATAAATATAGCATGAGAAAGGTAATGTTGGGAAGATAATGAGGCTGCTTTTAGCATTTAAGTCCTAGAAGAAGTACAGCCAGGAAAGTCCCCAGAAAAAAATGTTACATAAATTCAAACAGCATTGACAAACATTGTCTGAAGAGGACTGTTTGTGGGCACAGAGAGAACCCAGAAATGAGTTAAATCTGAGTAACCATACTTGTGTGTACATCTTCACTCTTTTTAAAATCCTCTTGAATTTAATTTTTCCTTTGTATCTCCTCTTGGTTTCATTGAGCACCTGTGTATAATTTTTTGACATCATTGAGATTTTAACAAGTTTGGAATAAGAGTGACATCAGAAAATGTCATATTAGGGCCGGCCCGGTGGCGCACTGGATGGTGCACCGCTTGGGAAGCGTGGCGGCGCTCCCGCCTGAGGGTTCGGATCCCACATACAGACCGGTTCCCGCTCACTGGCTGAGCGAGGCGTGGGAGCAACACCGAGGGTTGCGATTCCGTTGCCGGTCCCCGGTCCGGTACGGGGGCAACACTGAGGGTTGCAATCCCTTTCCCGAAACGGAAAAAAAAAAAAAACCAAAAAAAAAAAAAAAAAAAAAAAAA
>NW_007726738.1:5048-17133 GCF_000696425.1 Galeopterus variegatus
TTCAAATATAGGGAGAAATAAAGCTAATCTGAGATAAGCGAAAGCTAGGAAGTTCATTACCCCTAGACCTGCCCTACAAGAAATGCTAAAGGGAGTTCTTTAATTTGAAATGAAAGGACACTTGACAGTAACTTGTAGCCGTATAAAGCTATAAAGAGTTCTGTTAAAGGTAACCACATAGGCAAAGATAAAAGCCAGTATAATTGTAAGTTTGGTTTTTACCCACACCTTTTATTTTTTTCTAGCATTTAAAAGACAATTGCATAAGAATAATTATAAATCAATGGAATGGGTATATAGCTACAAAGACGTGTTTTTTGACATCAATAACATAAGGGGAGTGGTATACAGCAGGGAAGGAGTAGAGTCCTCACATGTGATTGAAGTTAAGTTAGTATCATTCTAACTACAGTGTTATAACTTTATGATGTTATATGTAAACACCATAGTTACCACAAAGAAAATATCTATAGAATATACACAAAAGGAAATGAGAAAATCAAAATGTGTCACCACAAGAAAACCAACTAAACAAAAGAAGGCAGTAATGGAAGAAATAAGACAAAAAACTGTAAGACATGCAGAAAACAAATAGCAAAGTGGCAGAAGTAAGGACTTCCTTGTCAGTACTACTCTGCCATAAAAAAGAATGAAATACTCCCATTTACAACACATGGATGAGCCTGGAGAAACTTAGATTGAGTGAAATAAGCAAAGCACAGAGGGATAAATAGCACATGTGCTCACTCATATGTGGGAGTTAAGAGAGAAAGAAGGAAGGAAAAAAAGACCACAGTGGTGTGTTGGACTTGCAGAGGGAGAGAACATTCCTTGGGCTACAAAGTGAAGTGGGGGGCGGGGAAGGAAGGGGGAGGTTAGAGAATAATTGGGTGGGGGACACAGGATACAAATGCAATTTGTGGTAATGGATATGTTGCCAGTATGAATCAGGCCCTCACATCATGGGCAGGAGGGGTGACAATCAGCTTTGTATCTCATGAATATTCATAACCAATAAAAAAAGAAATAAAAATAATGAGCTGAAATGTTAATGGATTAAACTGTGCAATCAAAAGACATAGATTAGTAAAATGGATTAAAAAACACAACCCATCTATGTATGCTCTCTGTGGGAAACACAGGTAAGATAATGAAGACACAAATGGTAGGAAATGAAAAGGTAGAAAAAATATTCCATGCAGTTAGTAACCTGAAGGGAAATGGGGTGGCTAAATACCAGACAATAGACTTCAAGTCAGAAACTGTTTCAAGAGACAAAGAACAGCATTACATAGTGATAAAAGGCTATAAACCCAAAGAAACTATAACAATTATAAAGTAACATGAACCAAACACCTGACACCCAAAATATATAAATCAATCATTGACATAATAGAAGGAATAGACAGTTTTACAAGAATAGGTAGAGACTTCGATGCACTATTATAAATATTTGAGGAAACAATGAGACAGAAGATCAATGAAGAAATAGAAGACTTGAACAAACTCGAATCAACTGAACTTAACAATCATATACAGAACACTTCACCCAACAAGGTCAAAGGGCACATTTTTCAAAAGTGCACATGAGGGCTGGCCAGTTAGCTCAGCTGGTTAGAGCATGGTGTTATGACATCAAAGCCGGGGGTTCAGATGTCCATGATGGCCAGCCCTCCCCCACCACACACACACAAAGGAAATGCACATGGTTCATTCCCCAAAACTGACTGTACATTAGGTTGTAAAACAAGTTTTAAGAAATCATACCAAGTATCCTCTCTTATCACAATGGAATGAACTAGAAATCTATTGCAGAAAAAAAAACAAAAACAGGAAAACACATAAATATGTGCATATCAAATACCACACTCTGGAACAACCAATGAACCAAAACATCACAACAAAACTTACAAAAAGCTTTGAGATGATTCAAGAAAAATCACGGTACACCAAAACATATAATGCAGTGAAAGTAGCACAAGAGGAAAATTTACAGCTGGAAATACTTACATTTAAAAAAAAAAAAATCTCGGGGCCGGCCCGGTGGCGCACTGCGATGGTGCGCCGCTTGGGAAGCGTGGCGGCGCTCCCGCCGGGGGTTCGGATCCCACATACAGACCGGTTCCCGCTCACTGGCTGAGCGAGGCACGGGAGCAACACCGAGGGTTGCGATCCCGTTGCCGGTCCCGGTCCAGTACGGGGGCGACACTGAGGGTTGCGATCCTTTGCCAGACACAGAAAAGGACAAAAAAAAAAGGAAAAAATAAAATAAAAAAATAAAAAAAATAAAATCTCATATTAATAACCTAACTTTATCTTACAGAAGTAAAGTACAACAAGCTAAACTCAGCGCTAGTGAAAGGAAGGAAATAATATTAGAGTGGAGATTAATAAAACATAGGATAGAAAAAAGAGAAAGTCAAGAAATCAAAAGCTGGTTTTTTGAAAATATCCAAATTGACAAATCTTTACCCAGATTGAAAAATGAAAAAAAAAAAATGACAGAAGACTCACATTAGTAAAATAAATAGAATTAAATATCATTATTTAATTAATTGCCATTAATTTTATAGAAATAAAAACAGAGAATGCTGTTAATAATTTATGTCAACACACTGGAAAGCCTTGATGCAATGCACAAATTCCTAAAAACACAAAATCTACCAAGACTGAGTCATGTAGAAATACAAAAACTAAAAAAATAGCTATGCAAGAATAGGACATGTAACTAGTCATCAAAAACCTCCCACTAAAGAAAAGCCCTGTATCAGATGGCTTCACTAGTGAGTTCTAGCAAGCAATTAAAATTAAAACCAATCATTTTCAGATTCCTTCAAAATGATGAGGAAAGGACACTTTTTAAGTTATTCTATGAAGCCAGGCTTACCTGACACTAAACCAGAAAAAGACACTACAAGAAAAAAAGCTACGAACTAATGTCCCTTATGAATATTGATTCGAAAATCCTCAATGAAATACTAGTAAAGAGAAGTCAGCAGCATATTAAAAGGATTAAATACCATGACCAAATGGGATTTATTCATGGAATGCAAGCATGTTTCCAAATATGAAAATTAATCCATGTAATATACCATATTGACAGAACAAAGGAAAAAGCCACATGATCATTTCAATTGTTACAGCAAAGGCATTTGACAAAATTCAACACCTTTCCTTGATAGGAAAAAAAGCAGCTTTCAGACAAAAGAGAAACAGAAACTTTCTCAACATGGTAAAGGCCAAATATGAAAAGCCCACATCTAACATCATACCCAAAGGTTAAGGAATTGAAGCTATTCTCCTAAGATCAGGAACAAAAGGAGCATGCTTGCTTTTACCACTTCAACTCAACACGGTATTGAAAGTTCCATTCAGAGCAATCAGGCAAGAAAAAGAAATAAAAGGCATCTAAATTGGAAAACAATAAGTAAAATATTTTTCTGTTTGCAGATGAATGATCCCCACGTGTTGTAAACTCTGAAGATTCCACAAAATATCCTGCTGAGGTTATAACTGAATTTAGCAACAATGCAGGATACAAATCCACGCACAAAATCAATAGCATTTCTATACTAACAATGAATAATCTGAAAAGAACAATAAGAAAATAATTCTATTTATAATAGATTCGAAAAGAGAAAAACACTTGGGATTAGATTTATTTAAGAAAGTGCAAGATTTGTACACTGAATACTACAAAACATTGTTGAAAGAAATTAAAGAAGACACAAATAACTGGAAAGATATTGCACATTCACAGATTAGAAGACATAATATTATTAAGATGACAGTACTAACCAAGAAATCTACAGATTCTATGCAGTCCTGATAAAAATCCAAATGGCACTTTTTTGCAGAAAAGAAAAACCCAACCTAATATTCATATGGAATATTAAGGAACCCTCAACAACCAAAACAATCTTGAAAAGGGAGAATAAAGGTAGAAGATGTATGCTGATTTTACAACTTACTACAAAGCTATCATAATCCAAACAGTGTGTTACTGGCATAAGGATACATATGTAAACCAGTGCAATAGACGAGAGAGCCCAGGAATCAAACATTCACATATATGAGTAATTGATTTTCAACAAAGGTTGCAAGACCATTCAGTCAGGGAAAGAACAAAAATCTTTCAAACAAATGGTGCTGGGAAATTACAAATCCACATGTAAAAAAATGAACTTGGGCCATTACCTTATACTACATGCAAAAATCTATTCAAAATGGATCAAAGACAAAAATGTAAGAGCTAAAACTATAAAAAACTCTTTGACCAAAAAATAGGGGGTAATCTTCATGACACTGGATTGGTGATGATTGATCTTTTGGATGTGACACCAAAAGCACTGGAAACAAAAGATAAAAGTAAACGTAAAATAGGTAAAGTGGATTGCATCGAAAGTAAAAGTTTTGTGCATCAAAGAACACTATAAATACACTTTAAAGACCACCCACAGAACGGTAGAAAAGAATTGCAAATTATATATCTGATAACAGGTTACTATCTAGAATATATGAAGAACTTCACAACTCAAGAATAACAAGAAAACTAATGACACATTCAAAAAATGAGCAAAGGACATGAATAGAAATTTCCCCAAAGAAGATTCGCAAATGGCCAATAAGGACATGAAAGGATGCCCAACATCATCTATTACAGACAGAATATCTGCATCGTCCCCAAATCCCTGTGTTGAAGCCCTAACCCCAAGTGTGGCTGTATTTGGAGAGAGAAACTCTAAGGAAGTAATTACGGTTAAATGAGGTCATTGGGGTGGGGCCCTAATATAATAGGAGTTGTGTCCTTACAAGAAGGAATACTGGAAATTTCATTACCCCCCCCCCCCACTCTCTGTGCTTACACTGAGGAAAGGCCCTTAAGCTGTAGGGAGGAGGAGGCCATCTGGCTATAAGGTCAGAAGTGAGCCCTCACCCCAGTCTGAATCAGATGGAAAGTTAATCTTGGACTTCTAGCCTTCAGAACTGTGAGAAATTAAATCTATTGTTAAACAATGCGGTCTGTGGTATTTTGTTATAGCAGCCTGAGCAGACTAACCCAGATGTAGTTAATCTTGGACTTCTAGCCTTCAGAACTGTGAGAAATTAAATCTGTTGTTAAACAATGCGGTCTGTGGTATTTTGTTATAGCAGCCTGAGCAGACTAACCCAGATGTTGATTCTGAGAAGTGGGGTGTTGCTGTAACAAATACTGAAAAGTGTAGAAGTAACTTTGCAGCTGGATGATGGGTAGAGACTGGAAGAATTTTGAAGTGTGTGCTAGAAAAAATACTCAATGACCTTGAAGGGACTGTTGGTAGAAATATGGACATTAAAGGTCATCCTGGTGTGGGTTCAGAAAGAAAAGAGGAGAGCTATAAAGAAAGTCTCTATTGTCTTAGAGAATATATATATAACCATGAAGAGAATGTTGATAAAAATTTGGACATTAAAGGCCATTCTGGTGAGGTATCAGATGGAATTGAGGAACATGTTATGGAAAAGTGAAGAAAGGCAATCCTTGTTACAAGGTGTAAAGAACTTGACTGAACTGTGTTCTAGTGTTCTGTGGAAGGTAGAATTTGCAGGCAATGAAATTGGATATTTAGCTGAGATTTCTAAGCAATGAATTGATAGAGTGACTTGGTTTCTCCTTACGCCTTATAGTAAAATGGGAGAGGGGAAAAAGAAAACGAAGAAATTGTTAAGCAAAAAGGACCAGAACATGAAAAACTGAAAAATTGTAGCCTATCAATAATTCAAAAACTGAGAAAGCACATTGTGAAGAGAACACTAAGGGTGTGGCTGCATTACCATTTGATAAGGAGATTCGTATGGGCTTGAACCATGAATTTAATCAGCCATCTCAGCAGAAGGCAGGAATAGAGATGGGATTATACCAGCAGAAGCACTGCCAGTTGGGGCTATAGGGGACAGACAAAGTGACATAGAATGAAGGAAGGCTGCTGGGTTTCCAGGATTTTATAGAAAGTGGCCATAGAGTTATCTGGCTGAAAACATATGTTATGCTTCAAAAATAGAAAAAATTGACAATTCAGAGATGATCAGAGCTGCCACTCCCACCACAGGCCCAGAGTGCACAAAATCTTGAGGTGGCAAGGCTGCCTTCACGTTGGTTGCAAAGAGTAAGGCCACCGCTGGAGTTTCAACAGGCCAGGTTGCTGCTGCCCAGAGCCCAGTGAGTGGGACTCCTGCACCCACAGAAGCTGTGGGGCTGAACTGCCATCTAGAGTAATTAGGGCAAGACTGCCATAGCAGTGAGTGGAAAAAGCAGGACCACGCCCCAGTGGATCAGGAAAGCAGGACAACCAGACAAAGAAGATTATTCTTGAGCCTTAAGATCTAATAGAATTTCCCTTGCTAGGTTTTGGACTTGTACGGGACCTGTCATCCCTTCCTTCTTTCCTATTTCTCCCTTTTGGAATGGGAATGTCTATCCTATGCCTGTCTCACCACTGTGTTTTCGAAGCACACAACTTGTCTGATTTAATGGGTTCTGAAGTGGAGAGAGATTTTGCCTCTGGATGAATCATACCGCAAGTCTCACCCATATCTGATTTAGATGATATTAAGATGAGACTTTGGACTTTAGAGTTGATGCTGGAACGAGTGAAGACTCTGGGGGCTGTTGGGATGGAATAAATGTATTTTGAATGACAAAGGACACAAGTTTTGGGGGACAGACGTGGAATGTGAAAAACTGAATGTCTCTTGCCCAAATTAATAGGTTGATACCTTAACCCCAAATGTGGCTATGTTTGGTGATGGGGCACTAAGGAAGTAATTAAGGCTCAATGAGGACATAAGGGTGGGCCCTAATACAGGAGGATTAGTGTCCTTAGAAGAAGAGATGCCACAGTGTTCTCTCTCTGACCATGTGAGGTCATATTGAGAAGGTGGCTGTCTGCAGACCAGGAATAGAGGCCTCACCCAAACTGAATTGGCCAGAAGTTGATCTTGGACTTCTACCCTTCAGAATTGTGAGACAATAAATTTGTGTTATTTAAACCACCCAGTGTCTAATATTTCATTATAGCAGTCCTAGCCTACTGATGCCATTAGGGAAATGCAAATCAAAACACAATGAAATACCACCTCACACCCATTAGGATGGCTATTATTAAAAATTGGAAAATATCAAGGGTTGGAGATGCTGTGGAGAAATAGGAAGTTTTGTGTGTTTCTGCTGAGAATACAAACTAGAGCAGAACTGTGGAAAACAATTTGGCAGTTTCACAAAGCTAAACACAGAATTATCATATGATCCAACAATCCTATTTCTAGTTACATAGCCAAATAATTAAAAGGAAGGACTCACATAGTTGGACACCAATGTTCATAAAAGCTCTATTTTTTTTTTTTTTTGTCTTTTGTCTTTTGTCTTTTTTCCGTGTCCGGCAACGGATCGCAACCCTCAGTGTTGCCCCCGTACCGGACCGGGGACCGGCAACGGGATTGCAACCCTCGGTGTTGCTCCCGCGCCTCGCTCAGCCAGTGAGCGGGAACCGGTCTGTATGTGGGATCCGAACCTTCGGGCGGGAGCGCCGCCGCGCTTCCCAAGCGGCGCACTATCCAGTGCGCCACCGGGCTGGCCCATAAAAGCTCTATTAACAATAGCAGAAACAATCCAAATGTTCATCAAGAGAAGAATGCTTAAAAATGTGATATACCCATACAATAGAATATTATTCGGCTTTAAAAAAGAATAAAATTCTGATACATGACACAATATGGATGAACTTTGAAGACACTATACTAAGAGAAATAAGCCAGATGGAAAAGGACAAATATTGTTAGGATACTACGAGGTATGAAGGAGTTAAGGATGTCCCACCCCAAAATATGCCAATTTGGTATCTGGATTATTTCCAGCTGAAAGCAGCTGAGGGTGTAGTTGCAGAAAATGTGTCTGACATGTTCTTTCCTAGTTTTCATTAGCCATAAGCATTCCTTTGAGGAGGATGCCTTTCCCACACCTGGGTGAAAAAATGGCCCTTATTGCCAAAGATTGGGAATTGTTGCACAGATGGACCTATATAAATGAAATTACTGAAGAAACCTTTATCTTCCACTAGCTTTACCACCCCATCACTCTCCACGTATCTTCTAGTGACTTCCCTATAATTTACTTCCCCTAGTCCAGATCCCTTTGTCCTGTCATTTCTTCACAAATGTATCATTCTTTGTCTAAAAAGTATAAAAGCTTTGTGCTTTGGCCATTTCTTCAGGCTTTTACTGTCTTGTGAGAGTTCCCATGTATATGTAAAAATTCATAAAACTTATATGTTTTTCTCCTGTTAATCTGTCTTATCTCCACTTGGTTCCTAGGCCCAGTTGAAGATCTCACTTAAGAACTAAGACGGGTAGATGTGATCATTAGCTTCCCCTACAGATATGTAGAACAGGCAAATTCATAGAGAAAGAAAGCATACTAGGGGTTACCAGGGGCAAGGAAGATGAGAAGTTGTTAATAAGCACCAAGTTTCTGTTTGGGATGATGAAAAGTTGTGGAAATGGTACTGGTGATGGTTACACAACATTGTTAATGTACTATATACGCCTTTAAGTTGTACACTTAAAAGTAGAATGTTTTTCTAAAAAATTGTGAATTGATCTATCTGTGATTTTTTCCTTTTGTTATATTTCATGAAAAAATAAGTAGCTGTAACTTCCCATGCAATTCCTAACATTCAGTCAGGATTCACCGAACAAATTTTTAGGTCGGAAATATTTTCACAGCTATCTACCTATTTATGGTTTTAAAATAGAAACACAATAGACTCAGACTACAACTATATCTTGGTGACATTCTGTGCAAGTGTTAAAAACCAATTGGTTTGAGGCAGATAAGAGGCTCTGAGATAGGGCTTATTTTACTGCTGCCACTTCCAAATGTAGCTTTTTATCTGCTTACCACATATAGCAATTGCCCTCTGGATTCCTTTAGGCCAGTTCTGTTCATTTTGCCTATCTCCCACCTACTGGGGGTTCTGAAGCCAAAGGATCAGAGGTGTTACAGTACTAAGCACCAAGTATTCACAGGAATGTTGGGATTCTGTATGAACAGAGGCCAGATGGAAACACTTAACCTTAGGGCAAGCTTGACCACACTTAATATAATGGCAAGCAAGACAAGATTGTCATACACTGGCAAATATGAAAGATTCAGAACCTCAAAAAATCCTTTCCTCCAGAAAACAGTTGCACAGATTGTCAAAACCAACTTTTTCAGGACTCACAAATTTAAGGAAATGATTGTAGCAATTTAGGAAGCATTTATTTAAGAAAAACTCCTGAGTTTTTGTAAGAACCATGAATTTTGTGGCATTTTAACTTGTCCATTTAACCAGCCATTGGAAGAGAAAACACATGGTTGTGATCCTTCAAACTCCTGCACTCACTGAATTGTCCTTATTTGACCTTTCTGGTCAAAGGGCTTCAGAGAGTTGAATAATGACAAGTTGAAAACATTGTCCAAATTTGTCTAAGATTTTGCAGAGTTGATAAATCACATAAATTCGGGCCGGCCTGGTGGCGCACTGCTATAGTGCGCCGATTGGGAAGCGCGGCGGCACTCCCGCCGAGGGTTCGGATCCCACATACAGACCGGTTCCCGCTCACTGGCTGAGCGAGGCGTGGGAGCAGCACCGAGGGTTGCGATCCCGTTGCCGGTCCCGGTCCGGTACAGGGGTGACACTGAGGGTTGCGATCCGTTGCCGGACACGGAAAAAGACAAAATAAATAAATAAATAAATAAATCACATAAATCACATAAATTCAAGGATTTATGACAGTCAATGAGCCTCTACAAAGAGAGGAAAGAAGAAATGTATACCCTGACCCATGTCGCAGTGAAACTGAAAGCATAAAAAACAAGGAGAAATATCCTAAATGCAGGTACAAATAAAAGACAGATGATCTCACAGACACCATTAAACCTATCGCTGTATTTTCATGAACAGAAGCCAGAAGACAAAGGAAGAATGTCCTCAAAGTAGTGACAGAAAATAACCATCATCTACATTTCTGTACCCATCAAGACAAGTAAAGACATTTTCATTCATGTAAGGAAGGAGAGAATTTACTGTGTGCAGAACCCCTGCAGAAAAAGTACCAAAGTGGTACTTCAGGAAGAAGAAAATGGAAACTAGAAGGAAGAACTGAGATGAATGAAAGAATAATGAGCATAAAAAAGGGTCAAAATGTGGGGAAACAGTTAAGGTTAATATAATCACAATAATGATGACTAATTTGGAGATTATTTTTAAAAGGTGAAACTAAAACAGTAGACGGAAATGAAAGGTAACATAGGAAGATGTGATAAGAGTTCAAGCATTCTAAGTTCCTTGTATTGTTCAGGAGGAAATAGAGATATTAACTTTAGATTTTGAAAAGTCATGTTGAGTATTAAACACTTTAGAATCACCTCATCACTGGGCCGGCCCAGTGGCGCACTGGAGAGTGCGCCGCTTGGGAGTGCGGCGGCACTCCCGCCGAGGGTTCGGATCTCATGTGGAGACCGGTTCCCGCTCACTGGCTGAGCGCGGAGCAGGTGCAACACCGAGGGTTGCGATCCCGTTGCCGGTCAGTAAAAAAGACAAAAAGAAAAAAAAAAAAGAATCACCTCATCACTAAAAGAACTACAACGTTGAACTTACAAATGCATAAAATTGATAAGAAAGGGAATTAATGCACTCAATCAAATGAGTCAGAAAAAGGAAAAGTGATAAGCCTAAAATAATGTACTAGAAACAAATCTAACTATATCCAAATAACACCAGCTAAAATGATTGTAATTCTCAGATTGGACCCAAAAAATCCAACCAAGGAACATTTACAAAAGAAAGTCCTAAAACATACTGACATAGGAAAGTTGAAAGCAGAGATGGCAAAAACTATACCAAATGAGAACCAAGTAAAAAACTGCTCTACCAATAAGTAGTAGACATCATAGATCATTCAGCCAAAAACTTTACTAGGAATAACAAATCATTACATAATGATAACAGGAAAAATTCACAAAGAAGATATAAAATTTGTCACCTTATGTGAAGTAACAACAAAACTTTGAAATACACAAAGCAAAATTTGACATAATTAAAAGGTGAAATTTCTTCCAGTCAAAATGGTGGACTAGACGGTCCCCAGTATCACTCTCTCCCACAAATCAACCAATTTACAACTAGTAAAAAGGAATGACAGCTAAGCTGGGGATGCTAGAGCTCAGGGGAAGAGGAGGAGATACCTATGGAGTTCATGAAGGCAGGAGAAGCCACAATGAGGGAAAGACAGGATCACTCCTACCATTTTGAATCCCAGCCATTTCAAAGCTGGAGCTGGTGAGTGCACAGAGCAAGAGCTAGTAAAAGCCACAGCTGTGCCCTTCCTATGAAGTTGCTTGGAGGCAGCAGGGGAGAAGAGAGTCTTGGTGGCTCTCAAGCCAGCAAGACCACTGACAGGGTTCCCATGGGCCCATATAGGAAGAAGGAGCCACAACAACTGAAAAGGAGCCACTCAGAGGCCGGTGAGTCATCACAAGGGACTAGTGCACAGCCCATCCCATGGGAAGTGTTTGGAGTATGGGTGGTAGGGGAGACAGGCCACTGGGGGAACACTGGAGCACAGCAAGGACAGTTGATCTGCCCCCCAATCAGCACAGGACCACTCAGTGGAGACTTGTCTGGAATACAGAACTGTAGGGGGTGCAGTTTGCTTAAAAGACTCGTGTCCAGACCAGAGTTTCTACACAACCCAGGTGCACCAGATCTCACAAGACCCAGAAGTACATACAAAGTCAACAATTAAAACCTGAGCTGTACAAAAAGCCTTCCCTGGGGAATTAGCAGCAAAGCAGCAATTTAGCTCAACCACAGGGCTCAAGCGCTGGTCCCCACAGGAAGTCCCCCCGTTTTATATTTATTTTATTTTATTTTTTTTCCTTTTTGTCTTTTTTCGTGACCGGCAACGGATCGCAACCCTCAGTGTCGCGCCCGTACCGGACCGGGACCGGCAACGGGATCGCAACCCTCAGTGTCATGCCCGTACCGGACCGGGACCGGCAACG